>NC_056748.1:686952930-687132930 GCF_019279795.1 Protopterus annectens
CATGCCCATTTCTTTATTAGCAACAGCTGTGCATATGTTTGAAATTTGGTGATAAATTTGAAACCTTCCACCCCTGAGAGAGGGGTGAGGACAACAAAACATGTTGTACTGCCAATTAGAATTATCAGTTTACATGTCCAGTGGACATGTGTGCAAATTGGGCAGCTATGTATGGGGCGTAATTTTTTTGTGGGAACAGAGTGCCCTTTTTTATTTTTTTTTCAGGTGAGAGTGGAATGTGAGGTACAGGAAGTAGGTATATTTGGAGAGATAGGTTGGGGAGGTTAACAGGCAAGACAAACAAGATGCATACAAGGGTGGAGTATGACACGTGGGGGGGGCACAATTGACGGGGATGGATGTTTGGATATCGGAGCCCATGAGCCCACAGATGGCAAAAGTGTAACTGAGATCCCCACCCAAGGGCAGTTAACACTGCGCCTTCACAGCCCAGGCCAGGGCTGTGCTGGGGGCTGGATAGGATGGGCAGGCACACCCGTGAGTTGTGCCACTCTCGCCTCGAGCTGGCATAGGGGATCAGTCACAGAACGCCTGATCTCACTACACACCACAGACCGGACCCTATGGAGGGTGAGTGGAGGCTCTCCTCCAGCCATGCTTGCAGAGGGGGGACGAGCTCCATCCCCTGCAGCACTTCCACCTGAAGGTGGCACAGGGCCACTGGAGGAGGAGGCCCTGGCCTGGGCACTGGTGCCAGGTGCACTCGCCAGCTGAGGTGGGAGAGGTGGGTCCGCTGGAACCCGCCTTCCCTGTTGTCCTATGTTTAGCAGTATTTTATGGAATTTTGGGTTAGTAACAAACAACACCATTAAAAATTAGTTGTAACAGCATGCATCAGTATTCCCATTAACCAAACACCCATGAATTCCAAACATTGAGCAGCAAGCATAACACATGCATATTTAGAACAAAAGTGCACATTCCAACAGCATGCAGGGTTGATTGGCGGCAACAGGCCATCAGGTTTGGATATGTGAACAGGGCACATACATCAACGTACATGCAGATATGTATGAACCAATAGAACAAATGTCCATGGGAATTAATTGTGAATACACATACCCAGCTTGGTGTGGAATGGCATAATTTGTGAAAATAGGGTAGGGTGGAGAAATATTACATTAACAACTTACACTACCTATACATATACTGTACATTCCTAGTAGATGCAGATATATATATCCCCTACATGTATTAGTACAGTTTTCTGTATGTAACCTTAGGAATGTTGGTGATGGGTATGTTACTGCTACATTAATATACATTCCATTTTTATTCATATATGTTCATATCTGGCTGTGTTCAGGTACAACATCCTGCTACATTTGATTTATATGGGTCTAGACAACTGTGGATGTTCAGCATTTCATACAACCATACTATCTCCATAATGCAAGGGTACAGCAACATATCCAAATTGTGGGACGGACACAGTCCAGGTTCTGTACTTTATTTAAGACATTACACTCTTTGGTTGTGGCTGTCTCATTCATTTCATTATGTAGTGACTGCAGTATACCTTTATTCCAGACTTACTGGCACAACAAGAGGTCCTGGTCAAAGCAAAGCCCAAAGCACAAAGTAATATTCATAGCATAAATTTGTGTGGAAAGACAACAAGCGTTTTCGCTACTCCAAAAGAGAGAAGCTTCATCAGAGAAGTACAAAAAGGGCGCCAAAACCTTTTTGAACCTAAGTAGCAGTTGGTACATTACATCACTTCTTTTCAATTAAAATGGAACAATACACTTAAAAGGGCAATACCAAGTAAAAGAAACAGAAATACATAGTTGAGTAACTCATCAGTCAACAGTAACATGGTTTTGTATACACAGAAAATATTTAAAAAGCTTTAATAAGGAACATAGAATTAGATAAAGAGGTTTTTAGTAAATGTAAAAACAATGTTAGTGAACGTTGCCTAAGCAACCCAAATCCAGTGGGTAATTAGATCAAGAGGATTAATAGTAAAAACATAAAGTTTAAAAATATAAAAGTAACTATTTGTTATTTTGTAACAGAGTTAAGATAAGTCAACCCAACTAGTAGGTAAGGGCAAACAAGAACTGAACAAAATATTCTCAATATAAGCATCATCTCAGAAATGCCTTGAGTTTAAGAACAGGTGCAATATTGCAATTCTCTTTTAAACCCGGGTTATTAAAGGCATCAAGTTTCAACTGCCATTCCAATTCATACTCACATCTTCATCCCTATAATAGACTTAAAGGGACTTTTTCTTGTGGAATGTGTAACTGGTGTAATGTAATTCGTGTTGGTTCCACTTTTTCTATTAGGGATAGAAAATTTGATATCAAATTTAAAATCAATTGTGAAACAAAGTCTACAGTGTACATTGCTTTCTGTGTGTGTTGCCCTGCGTTTTATGTCGGAAAAACTGACAGAAAATTTAAGGAGCATGTTTTCCAACATTGCTACGCCATCAAAAAAGGTAAAACTGAAAACGCATTGGCTAAGCACGTTACATGTAACCCAGGGCACAGTTTCACATTCATGGGCATCGATCATGTACCAGTATCTATTAGAGGAGGCCCTACTTCACTGGTTCTTGAAAACCGTGAATTGGAATGGCAGTTGAAACTTGATGCCTTTAATAACCCGGGTTTAAATGAGAATTGCAATATTACCTGTTTTTAAACTCAAGGCATTTCTGAGATGATGCTTATATTGAGAATATTTTGTTCAGTTCTTGTTTGCCCCTACCTAGTTGGGTTGACTTATCTTAACTCTATTACAAAATAACAAATAGTTACTTTATTTTAAACTTTATGTTTTACTATTAATCCTCTTGATCTAATTACCCACTGGATTTGGGTTAGCAAACGCGTTCACTAACATTGTTTTACATTTACTAAAAACCTCTTTATCTAATTCTATGTTTCTTATTAAAGCTTTTTAAATATTTTCTGTGTATACAAAACCATGCTACTGTTAACTGATGAGTTACTCAACTATGTATTTCTGTTTCTTTTACTTGGTATTGCCCTTTTAAGTGAAAGGAAGTGATGTAATGTACCAACTGTTTAGGTTCAAAAAGGTTTTGGCGCCCTTTTTGTACTTCTCTGATGAAGCTTCTCTCTTTTGGAGTAGCAAAAATGCTTGTTGTCTTTCCACAATAAATTTGCGTTAAGAAATATTACTTTGTGCTTTGGGCTTTGCTTTGACCAGGACCTCTTGTTGTGCCAGTTTGTTTGCTCGTTTTCAGGTTTTCAACAGTTTATTCCAGACTTATTACAGCTTTCTTGGTAGCTTCAAAATGTCTTTCTCACACTCTCTCACTTATTTTATATTTACATTTCAGAATGGTACTTAATTCTAGGCTTTATTAACATTTATTACTGGGTTACAACAATCCTTTCCAGCTGACTCACTTATTTCATATGGCAGAATTTACAAGGATGTATTCAACACTTGTCTATCCTTTGTTGATTGATTACCACTCATTTTCAGGCTGAAGCAGTTATCTGATATTACAATACAGGTGGAAACTCTATTTGAGATTTGTTTAATCGTTATTACTGGATTGCAATGCACTCTTTTCCAGGCTGCATCACTTATCTAATCTTACAATACTAGCAGAATCTTTATTCTAGGCTTATTTCACCTTTATTACTGGGTTACAACACTGAACTCTTTTACAATCTGTCTCACTTATATTCTATAACAATACCAGCTAAATAATTACTAACCTGCCTGGTGGTGCAACCTCAGCAGCCTATCAGCATAGGCTCGCCGATTCGCGGAACGAACACCTGCAGCTGTAATATAAATGAAGGAATATTGGAATATACATCTCCATACTATAGGCTAGGATAGCATTTCTTACATACGTAATTACATGGATACTTACTCAGTAGTGGGGCATGGGGCATTGGGCATTTGGCGGGCCTCCTCATTCCAACGGTTCAGTTGGTCCTCCTTACATTGTTTCAGGTCCGCATGGAGGTGACGGACCTGTTCACCAGTCCTTGGAATGCTTGTGGCACTGGTGAGGTCATGTGCCAACCAGTTCCATGCCTCTGCCTTGTACGCTCCCCATTGAACCTGGCCCTGCATGAGTTGTGCTTCATGATCATGGACTAGGAGCCAAACCATATATTTTGACTCCTCAACACCCCACCTTTGTGCTCTAAAGTGATTTCCCTCTCCTGCACCTGCCATCCTGACTGCAAATGGGTACCACAATCAGTTATGGTGTGTATCCCTGCCTATGGTGCTTATATATGCCGGTTTTCCCCGCACTTATCTGTGATTGGCCATTTTGGATATTTATCAGCTTAAAACAAACCTGCTTTGTCATGGTTCTATCTTCATTCATTCATGCTAATACTGTATTTCTCCGTACAACTGTCATGGCTTAGTGGTTCAGAACTTTGACTATGGTGCACAGTATCCCGGGTTTGACCCTTGGCATTGCTTTTTTTATTTTACTACTGTCTAGACAGGCTAGGAGGTGTGTCTGTGTAAAGGCAGCTTTGATACAGCTTGCCTAATGTTGAAGCTGGTTGGCGGGCTGTGCAGCTCCACACAAACGGCTTACGCTGGGTAACGCGTTATTTAGCTATGAGCACTCATACTACGCTGGGTGAAGCACTGCTGAGCTACGGGCACTCATATTAAGCTTGTTAAAGCGCTGCTCACCTCCAGGCACTCATATTAAGCTTGTTAAAGTGCTGCTCACCTATGGGCACTCATATTCAGCTTGCTAAAGCGTTGCTCAGCTATGGGCAATTATAATCCTTTTTTTATAAATTATTCTGTCGGAGTTCTTCACAAATACATGGCCCATTTCATTACATTTTACTTAAATTATAGTTTTTATATATATATATATATATATATATATATATATATATATATATATATATATATCAGGGGATTGTTTCATACTTATTTAAATAAAAATGGTGAATAATGTTGTGGGGGCTCGAACCGTGACTACCTCCTCTTTGGCCAACGTTTCTACCGCTACGCTATTGCTACTTGGCTTAATTTGCATATGTAGATCTTATATGCTTTTCAATGTCTGCTAACTGTGGCTGAGTGAAGGGCATACCTGTGCAAATGAGCGCAAATGCAGGTAAACATTTTTGAAATTATAAAAAAAAAATGAAACTGCTATTTTTACATTTTACATATTTTCAGTAGGGTTTAGTCTGTGGGGATGTGTGGTGTTGTGTTCCTTGATATTTCTAAGGACTCGCTCGTGGGTGTTTACTTTTAGGCCTCTGACTCTTCTGGGGGCATGTCCCTTTGCAGTACTCGGCATTCGGACACACTCCCTACTTTCCTACATGGACCGTGTTAGCCTAGGGTATGATTCAGCATGCCCTCATGAATATGCATGGCATGCTGACGTCATACCGTTCAACTGCAGCCTCCGAGTAAGACATATTAAGTCTTACACGGAGGTTTCGTGAATCCGGCCCTCTGTCACACATTCAGTGTTAGGAATTTTTTAAGGGAAATCCATTGTAAACAGAAATGAATCATATTAATTCATTAAAAGATCTTTTTTATAAGTAAAACCAGCATATTTTAACCATCCTATTACCTTACTAGTTGAAGTTGTTAGTAAGCCATTAGTATGTGTTCCACTTTTTGCCCATTTGTTCCACATTATGAGGACTAGTGTTCTACATTTTGCAGATGAAAGGTTGAGAGCTATGGTGCAGATCAACTAAGAGCCCTTAATTATTTATTTATTTTTACTGTTTCGGGGGGAGGGGTATTGACCTTATACCTGTCTCTGCAAGACTGTCTTTGATTAAAACAAATCATGTGCCTTTATTTATTTACATACTTATTATTTTTCATTTTTTGACCGGGCAAGTGGACTAACTAAAGACCTTTCAGCCATGATCAAGGTCATAAAGCAGTAGAAAATCGTGCACAGTTAAAAACTGTTAAATAAACAAATATTACAAAGAATGCTGACTAGAAGGTAGCAGAATACAAAAATCCATGCTACTGATTCTGTTTTTGTAATTAGTGATGATGGTTACTCTCAGGCTGGTTGTATACTAACAATAAAAGATGTTTCATTGGTGTTATTCCCTCCCCTTTGCATACCCCCCCACTGACCATCAGGTATGCAGTACCATTTTGATCTAAATGCTCCCAATATCATCTCCCAGGGCTGGGACTGCACCAGTTGTTGGCTGTGTAGGGACAACTGAGTGGAGCATCCTTAACTGTAACATGCATTTTACACTGATGCAATGACTGATACTAGAAGGTGACTTATATTTAATGCAGTTTGACAACAAATCTATTTGTTTAAAAATTCATCCATCTCTTAACTTTCAAAGCTGAGAAAGAAAAAGAACCAGTATGCTCAGCCACAAGCTAGAATGCCACATAGTCTAATCTGCTTTTAACTCATTTTAGGTTTATAGGTAAGCACTAGGCTATCTGCCCGAGGGCATATGTAAGCCTAGCCAGAAAGTGTTGGCTTTCGCTGCCCCCTTAGATTAGTTCCCTGTGCCTCTGTCCAGCAGAGCCATTATTTCCCTGTGCCTCTGTCCAGCAGAGCCACTGCAGTGATCCCTGGGGTAAATTTTCTGTTTCCCATCCACTCGTCAAGATTTATTTTGAAGAGTGTTAGTGAGGGGCTCTGCCTAATGTAGATTGGAATTCTGTTCCAAAGCATGGGGAGTCTCTGGGACAGGAACCTTTCCTTCCAGCAAGTCATATTTATCGTTATGGTAAGGTTTAGATCCCTAGAGCATGTGGCTCTCGAGGATTTTTTTTTTTTTTTAGGTGAAGCATGTCCATCAATTCTGGGTTGGACATGGCCTTATATGTCAGGCAGAGATCACCTCTGAGTAGGCGGTATGCAACCGAGTACAGCTGGAGTTTCTTCATTCGGGATGCATAGGGCATCTGTTTGAGGTCAGTAATCCTCTTGGTGAGGTACTTCTGTGGTCTTTCCAGCTGTTGCAGGTGTCTTGTAAGGTACATCTCAAATGGGGCGTTGTACTCTATGATGGGTTTGATGAGTGATGAGTAGAGGGGCAGAATAACCTCTTTTGTTCTAGATGTGAGCCCTTTTGTGATTAGATGGGCTACATAGAAGGATTTTCTAACCACCTTGGCAATATGATTATCAAAGGAGATATTACTATCTACTTGGGTCCCCAGAGACCTTATTTCATTTTCTGTATTTAGGGGACTACCAAGTATGTGGTAGTTCATGGATACTTTGTTTTTTCCAAAGGGGATGACTATGCACTTTTTGGCATTTAGCTTGAGGCCATGATTTTGACACCAGGTATCTGTCTCAGTGAGACCCTTCTGGAGAATGTCTGTATCAACCAGAGAGTCAGTTATGGCCCCCAGTTTGCTGTCGTCTACAAACTTGGTCAGCCATAGTCCTCCTGTGCCTGCCTGTACCTCTGAGAAGTATATACCGAACAGGAGGGGTCCCAGGACTGAGCCCTGTGGGACGACACTTGTAACCAGTTTAGAGTCAGACCTAGAGCCTGCAACTCTCACCTTGTGGGTTCTATCCATGAGCCAATTGGCAACCCATCTTGTGATGTAGGGGTTTATGTCCAGGCTGGTGAGCTTGTCTATAAATCCAGAATGGGGAATGGTGTCAAAAGCCTTTGCAAGGTCTAGGTAGGCTGTGTGGACCCTCCTTTCCATCGTCTAAAGCCTAGGTAACTGTCTCAAAGAAGTCCACCAGCTTTAGGAGCATGATCTGCCCTTAACAAAGCCAAACTGGGTAGGGTCCAATATTTGGAGGTTCCCAATGTCTCTGTTAATGAGTTCCATGATGATGCACTCCATAGCCTTGCAGACCAGGCTAGTCAGGTTCATAGGGTGATAGTTCCCAGGGTCCGTTGTGGCTCCACCTTTGTGGAGAGGGATAACTGTTACTGTGCACCACTCTATGGGTACATAGCCTGTAGAGAGGCTGAGTTTGAAGAGTGTGCTTAGGTGAGTGGTTAGTTCATTTTGGAGTTCATGTAAGGCACAGCCTGGGATACTGTCCGGTCCCATTGAAGCTGTGTTTTGGCTTTGGATAGGGCTGTTTTAACCTGTGTGTCAGTGATTGCTGGGGCTCTACATTCTTCTGGTATGGTTATGGGCCCTTTGTGGGGGTGATGTTTGCACTAAACTTGTCTGCCAGAATGTTGGCAATATCAGTCACTTCAGTGTATTTTGTGCCATTCTGCCCTAACTCAGAGCAGATCTGAGAGTCTCCACTTAGGTTCTTGACATAACTAAAGAACACTTTGTGGTTATCTTTGGAGTCCTTGGCAATTTTTCTTTCAAAGCTAGCCTTGGAATATTTTATGAAGGATCATAGTTTCTTGCTGGTACTGATCAGGGATGTCTTCCCCTCTTGGGAGTTTACTCTTTTCTTTACTAGTTTCCTCCTTCTGTTGTATAGTTTGTTTATGGCAGGGGTCCACCAGACAGGTTTCCTTTTCTTGGAGGAGTGAGTCTTGGTTTTGCTTGGGATAGCATGATCCATGCATTCCTGCAGATGCTCATAGAGTGCCTTTGTAAAGGATTCAGCAGCTTAGACAGCATTGCCCTTTAGCATGGGGCCTGTGAACCTTTCCACCTTGGTCTTAAGTAACGTCAAGTTTGCTTTTGAAAAGTTTTTCACGGTGGTTTCCTTGATTGGGGGTGGGGGTGGAATGTGGATATCCAGAGTGATTAGTTTATGGTCTGATCTAATCAGTGAGGGGTTGACCTCTGGCGGAGAACACCGGTCGCCCATGTTGGTGATGACCAGGTCCAATATGTTGTCACCTCTGGTGGGGGTGTTGACAAGTTGATCCAAGGCATTCAAGTTTATAAATTCTAGGAAGCGTTGGGCAAGGGACTTAGTACTTGAATTGTTCTCCCAGTTAATGCTTGGGTAATTGAAATTACCCAATATTAGGGCATTTGGTAGGACCTTCATATTTTCCAGTGTCTCCAGAAATGTGGAATGGGGGTCCTGGGTCATGGTGGGTGATCTGTAACAAGCAACAATTTGAATTGCAGTTTTGCCCGTTGTTGGTTGCACACTGATGATCTCTGAGGCATTGTGCTGCACCACTAACCTGGAGGTGTATGTATCTTTGATGAATATGGATACACCCCCGCCTTTTGTGTTTCGGGATGGGTTCTGTGGTCAAAAGGTATGGTATGAGTTATAGCCTGGTGCATTTTGAGGTTTATATTTCTGGCATTGAGTAGCATTACCCTTAGTTTTTGGTTACTTGTGCTATTTATGGTGGTGGGTTTGTCTTTTGAGCCTTGCCTAAAAATGGCACTATGGGGGTGGCAAAAGCCTTGGCCAGTATTCAAAAGCCTAAGGGTGACAGGTGCAAGCCATCTCTTGCGAAGCAACATGGCTTGTCGAGCATGTCATCCCAGGCAAACAGATACTGGATCCCCTTTGAATGACACCAGAAACTTAGCCAATTGTGGAAACTGATCATTTTTTCTTTATACTGTGGCATCATTCATGGTGAGGGCAGGATGCTACTCAGGGTCAGGGTCATACCAGCTTGGGCTATGTGATCAGAAAGCTCTTCCATGTCTCTTTTCATGTAGTCCAGAGAGGTACATCTCAGATCATTCACACCAACATGGACAATGACAGAGTCATATTTGTACTTGTTCTGGAGCAACCTGAGTGCTTGCGTTATGTGTCAGATCCTGACGCCTGACAGGCAGCTAATTGTAACCTTCTCCTTGTCCAGCCTAGTTAGTAGGACATCAGTGTGTCTGACTATAGAGTCACCTATTACTAGTGTGTTGGGTAAGTTATTTTGCCTTAAGGGCTGTGATTGCATGGCACACTGATTATGTGAAGTCTGTGTTCCATGGTTTGTGATGGGGTGCGGAGGTTGCTTGGGTGTCTGCTTTGGAGGTCTCTGTTGCTTTTGCAGATTTGTATTTAGAGCCTCTGAGTGTGTTTTCATGTATTTATGTGTTATTTGCTGGTTTTGGTTTAGTAGGTCTATGTGAGACTGGTGGTGTGTTGCAAGTATTTTCCTTCTCCTCTTGACTGTCAGTTCCAGTCTTGGATTGTGAGAGCTTTGCCTCCAGTTTGGCTGTATAATTGCATCTCTTGCATATATTAGTGTTTGGTGGTAGGAGGAGAGGGTTGTCTGTGTACATGAGGCAGTTGTAACATTGCCTCAAAATGTCCAGATTCACCAGATGGACTGGAGAGTACACCGGAAACTGCCCTTTGGACATGCTTGAATAGGTAAAGTGAGCTGTTTTACTGATTGGCTGGTAAGGGCGAATAGAAAGCCTTGTCCTTCTGGACATTTTGCAACACAGAAACCCTGCATGTTGCTACAACTAAAATATGTCACTGTGCTACTTTATCAATGTTTCCCTGCTCAGTAGTAAAGATCGCTGAAGCAAACAAATACTTCAAAGGTCAGTAGCAATGCTCTGGAAATGCAGAGGGTGGTGGCTATTGCTGGGCTGTCATGGTTAACACGCCATCTCAATGCTTTGCGACTGAGATGGGCAGTGTCACTGGCTGTCAGAATGATATGGCAGTCCCCATTTTAATAAAGGTAAACAGAGGGATATGTTTCATTTGTAATGATATTACCTTTGTCTGAATCCTTGACAAGTTCATACTAGAGTTGTTCCATTTTAGAAATCTGGCCTTCAAATTCTGAAAGGTATGTCTTTTCCTGACTTCTCACCTCATGTAAAAAGACAATCGCTTCAGACTGCCTGATTGAACACAACTGTACTGGTATAAGGAACTTAATTAAACGTCAGGTACTCTTTAATTAGTATTACAATTCACTCTGTATAAATTACACAAACTTTACTGCATACTGATGAGATTTGTACTGTAATCTGTATCAAGATTATGCACCATACCATCCTATACCTCAATGCAGGAATGCTTCCTAAGAATGACATAAACCAGATTAGTGAGCCCCAACGTAACCCAGAATTTCAGTTGGCAGCCATTTGAGGCTAATACATTGGAATATCCAACAAAATGTACTATTATGATGAATCTGGATATCTGCTTATTGTGAAAAAGCTAAGATAACAGAAGAGCTTATTTCAGCATAATCAGTAAAGGAGAATTGTTTTGTATTTTAACTTACCCAAATATTATTCCCATGTGAGAGTTCACATTTTCCCAATGTTGGCAGGACATCCACAGAACAACCTCCTCTATCATCAATAACATAATTTTTTTATTTTATTTATTATTTGGTAATAGAGGCAATGAACAACATATTCCTTTTTTCAGACTCAACCCAAGAGCACTGCCTGGTTAAGAGACAAGCTCAGACTCGCAAAGTTAGGGAAATGGAAACTGAGGAAATCAAACACTTAACCACAGGAAGTAGCTCATTTGCAGCTCGCAGCCTTAATTCCCTGTGCTAATTGACAGACATGTCGTAAAAGAAGTTCATTATCCATCATGGGTGGCTATTCATCACAAAGGAATGGCCATAACTGAAGCGATAAACTTTTTCAGGGTAGAAGGAATTAGCATCCCATTAAATATTAAAGGCGTCAGACAGAGAAAAAGCCCCCATCTGACACCCCAGTGGAAGTGAAGGACTAACCCATCCTATACTAAGAAATAAGGGAAGATATTGCTACAAAAGCCACAGACAGAGCTGGTGATGGTGTGGTTTTATTTAGGAGGATAAAATAATTAGCACTGTAATTCTGGTCTGTTCAAATTCAGCAGGTCCTGTGAAGTGATGCCTGGCAAATTACCTGTTGTTCTTCACCTACACCATTTATGTGGACATCATTATCCTAGACTGTGCATCATCAATCAGTAAACTTTAAAAATAAATTACAAAACAATTTCAACCATCTTTATGGATTATTTTATATATAAATTTAGCATTAATTTCTTTATGTCCTATTTCATCATTTTTAATGTCTCCCCATAAATATACTAAAAACTCTGAGTACTCCATCTCTGCAGTTAGATATCAGAAATACTTAAGGCATACATGATCAGAAAATCTTTTTTACTTACCATACAGACCACATTGTAGAAAACTCCACAGAGCAACTCATGTTTACAAATCCACCCATCTATTAACTTTCAAAACTAAGAAAGAAAGAGAAACAGTATGCTCATCCCCAAGCTAGTGTACTCCCTATTTGTATCTGCTTTTAACACATTTTGCAACACAGAAGCCTGCAACTCACTCCAACTAAAACATGTCACTGCACTGCATTACCAAACATTAGATTGCACCATTCCTTCACTTTGCCAAAGGTAAGTTGAATACTTAACTTTGTCAGAACAGCCTTCCTGTTAAATTCATTAACATTTATACTTCTATTTGCTACTTACTGCCCTTACCTAGCTGCTAAATGAGGGTCCTATATTTTATCAGCATGCATTTTACTTTTGCGAATTTCATTAAAAAATACTGTAATGGTACATTAGACTGTAAAATATCATTATTAGTGAAGGGGAACAGTAGGTTCATTCCTTATATTGTGGCACTGTCAGTGTTTTACTAAGATCATATGGCAGCACAGTAAGGGAATTTTTGCTTTCAGTCATTGTTCTGCAATCTTGCAGGTAAAAAGTATGTGTGTGTATGTATATCTATAGATGGATCCCCTTCTGAAGTTCAAAATCCTTTCTAATCGAAACTCATTTTTGTGATATGAAAATCTGGAAACCTTGAATACCAAAACGGCAAATTTTTCCCAGGGTACATAAACATTAGCCCAAAATGCTCTTTTCTGTAGTGTAGTGCAATCCTGGATTTGGTATATATATATATATGTATATATATATATATATATATATATATATATATATATATATATATATATATATATACCTGGAAAAATTCTCCATTTAGGCATTGAAGATTTTGCAATTTTTGTCTTCAAAAATGAGTTTTGATTATATGGGATTTTAAGGTTTAGAAGTAGAGCCATACAGATACAGATATATATCTATGTATATTATATAAATGCATATAAATATGCATATTTATGTATATGTGTGCATGTGTGGGACTTAAGAAGAAATACACCAGTTTTGACATGCAAAACATTGAAGTAAAAATGTGGAAAATGTTGATGTCAATTTGCCAGTCCACATGAACCAAGAAATACCCTTGACACATATAGAATTTAAATAAAAAAATAAATAAATAAAAATATTGATTTTTGCAGGGGGACAACTGTCACTGAAACCCTCTGCTAATTATATATACTAACTCTGAGATCACACAAACATGTCAATCATGTGCTGTCAACTAAACTGCTGTGCACCACACAAACAGTTGATTTACTACAGCACACACACACACACACATCTGTTTATATGTCTATATCTACACACACACACACACACACACACACACACACACATACTCTGACATACACTCACACACATATATATATATATATATATATATAGAGAGAGAGAGAGAGAGACACACACACACACACACACATATATATATGTATGTATATATACACACACACACAAACCACAGACACCCATATTTATAAATATATATACATACATATATATATATATATATATATATAGAGAGAGAGAGAGAGAGACAGACACACACACCCTCGCATGCCCATACATATAGTTACAAGAGATGAGAGGTATTCACTTCAAAATTCAGTTATTTCATTTCAATATTTAAATCTTGATAATTCAGAGCAGTTGCTGAACATATATTCATTCAAACTATGCACAAGGAACACCTTTTACTCCCTGAAGTCCATCGCTGATAATGACCTGCTCTTGACTTGTCCTTCTCTAGAATAGCTTCAGAGAAGAAAAGGTATTCTGAATTATTATCACATCTACAAGGAACTGACTTCCTAATTACCAGAGATCTTAAGTAGAATACTTATTTACTAAACAAAGGTTAGAATGCATGTTTTTAATTCTGGTCTTTGGCCTTTCAAGTATGCCTAGTGTTATTCTTCTAATGAAGCAGAACTGATGCTTGCATTTGTAATGCTTACAAAGTTCAATTCCTGTCAATGCCTTCATTCATTTTCACTGGCTCTGCTTCTTTTTTTCCCTAAACACAGATCATCATTTACGTTAATGCAGATATGCTAGCACTGCTCCCCATACTGAATGACTGCTCAAAGCTTCTTCTAAAGTAAAGATAATTCTTCAGTTTTGTATGTTCATTTGTATTGTGGTAGTAAACAACACAAAGTTATTTCTGTTAGACTAACTTACCTTTAACTTCTCTACAAACTATCGAAACTTTCTCTAAATAATAAAAAATTGTCATCTACTTTCTATACATTCGTAACCAATGTTTTTATATTATGTTTAATTTGTTATAATTATTTAAACTGCAGGTGATTTTGTTTTATTTTAAAGACTGTACAAATTACTGTACTTAAAATGTTTTGTAGTAATTTGGATCTTTTCATCCCGGGCCTTCACTGAAAATGGGCTTCTACCCAGTTGGACTTTCCCAGTAATCAAATGCCAATAAATAAGGCTGTGCATATGGACTTATCATCCTCTGTAAATAGTTGACAGTGTCATATCTTTCTTTTTTGTAGCAGCCTCGGGGAGGGGGGGGTGGTATTTATTTCATATCTTCTGTTCAATGAAAAAAATGTTTAACACAGTCATTTTCTATATGTTATCTACTATAAGTTTAAAATTGCTTACATTACTTTATGTTAGTTCAGGCTTCATTACTTTTGTGCCGTTGTTATAGCCAAGTGGTTTAGTCAGTCCACTTTGTTATCTAACAAATGTAATATAACAATAAACATCAGTCTTATGTGTTTGGTATTGCACTGATTTTTATCTTGGGTATTATTCAGATACATGTAAACTATGTACTAAGGGCACATAGCTATTGCATGGATATGACTGAAGTATGCCCATACTGGTTAAGTCCATTATCCTGATTGTGAGAAGATGAATACATTTTAAAAAAGTGTTCTTTACAAATTGTTGTTGGTATGCCATCCAGGTCTTGGTGTATCTTCTCTTCCTTCATTTTTATCTAAACTATTTTCACTGCCTTCACTAATGCTGTAACACGTTTCCTCTCTAAGTGTGAGTTAATGTTTCTCACCACTTGGTCTGCTGTTTTCTATTTTCTCTTCTACTTTGTGTCACTGACAGGCCTTCTTTATCAATAATGCTTCTCATGTCTCTCAACTGTACAGATTTTCACAGTATGTCCAGATTTTGGCCTCATATTTTTGGTCCATTTTTCATAAAACTCTGGTTTTCAAAGAGTCAAAGTCAAAGTAAACTTTATTGTCATTCAGAACTACACAGCAGTGTAGCTGAATGAAATTACAATGCTTCATTCTCAATGCAGGAAACAGTTGCACATACAGACAGAGAAGAATTAATAAAATATCACAGTAGAATTTTATAAGGAGCAATTTGTAAGTAAAGTAGGACAGGAGTGACCCACACCCATCCCAGAACAGGAGACAAGAAAGGCAAGAAACAATATAAAGATAATATTGTCAAAGTAAAATTGAAACAATAGCAGCATATCTATGAATAGATTGAATTATTGCACAGTGTGTATATTGCACTTTACAGCACTTCAGTGTGTAGGTGAGCTATCTTAATATTGCACTTAGTTATTGCACATCCATAAAATATTTCTGGCTAATTAGTGGTAAATCATTACAGACTCAAGTTAGAAAATAATGAGAGTTTCAGACTTAATGTCCTTCATAAAATTCATGCTAATTCAAAACATGTTATTCTATCAACTTTGTAAGCTTCTAATGGTAATATTTAAAATTTGTCGCCATTTTTGGGCCTTTTTCCCACTTTTATTTATGGCTTTGTCCAGAATTCTTGCTGTAAGAAGTTGACAGGTATGCTTCATGTATTGCTCTAAAAATCACAGCAGACCTTTTTGTTTTGATGATGAATCTCATTTTCTTTCATGTGTGAATGTTCATATTAACCACACCATAGAACAGACTGATTCTTTAACGTGAAGTGGCTTCCTTATGTATTCAGTCACTCTTACTGTCATCAGCTCTCTTGCAATCTCAGAATGTAGTCTAGCTCTTCTGTCTGGTATTCACATCATACCTCTCAACTGTCCAAATTTTCAATAAATATCTATATTTTGTTTCTGGCAAATCACTGAGGTTTGAAATCATTAAATAATGACATATATTTGAGTTTCAGACCTCATATCCTTAATATAATGCATGCTAACACAAATCCTGTTTTTCTAGCAACTTTCTAAGTTTATAAGAGCAATATTTAAAATCTGCCCATATTTTGGATCCTTTGCCCCTATTAGTTTAGGCTTTGTCCAGATTTCTTGCACTAAGTAGTTGAGAGATATGATTCACATTTCTGTTAGTGAACCACCACACTGTGGATTAATGAAAACTGACTATGGATGCTGCCTCTAGGAGCCTTCTTTTTGTGGTTTCTTCTTTAAAAGTTAGATGGAGTTATACTTTCTGAATATTATTTGACTGTTAGCTGGCTCACTTTTATGCAAAAGTAACAGATACGCTCATAATAAAAACAAATAACCAACAAAACATATAGCCAAAACATTTTATATATTTATCCTTTGTTGACTAAGTTAGTACCACAAGGCTTGTAGACTCTCTTCAGGGGATACCTAAGGTTGTAAATGTGACTAGGGCATCAAGAAACATTCCCTACACTTTTCAGTAAGTGCTATGGGATCTTTTACAACCACCTGATGTACCACTAACCCAATCACAAGGGATCTTGGTTTAACATTTCATTCAAAGGACAACCCACTCAGGAGTGCAGCACTTAGTCTAAACTGCTGTGGCAGAAATATAACTACTTTGTGTGGGAAGAGAACCCACAGCCTTCTGCACCAAAAATGAGTGTGCTACCTGTTGCACCACTGACACTGCAAAGATCTAATTGCGAAATGGGCAATCAACTTTTAACTATCAGATTATTAGTTCGCTGTGCATCAAATCAATTCTATTCACAAGGGAGAGAATTAGTGCTGGCCACCTAAACTGCAAATTCAGTTACAGACTACTTCTGGCCTTACAGACTTTAAAATCAACAAACACTCATCAACTTGAAAATTTCATTCAATGGAGGAAAACTGTCAAATACTGAAATTCTCAAAAAAAAAAAAAAACACCCACATCTCAAAAACATTACTAAATTTAAAATCTGTTTTGACAGCTTAGCAACAATATTAAAAGGTATTAAAACATACCAAAAGTTAAGATTATGGCAAAGTTAAACACATTTTCATCAATGAAAGCTTTAGAACTGAAGTTAAGTATAATTATTAAGCAGGAACTTTAAAAGTCGTCTAGAATGTTAAAAATAATCTCCTGTTAAAAATGAAAGCATAACCCCCACAGAGAAGAAACCTAAAGAGAAAAAAAAAGACACGTAGAAAGAAAAAAGGAAATGAATTACATGAAGCAAATAACTGCAATCTCCATATAAAAAGAAAACAGAAAATTAGTTATTCTAGCTTGGAATTCAAAGTACACACACACATGTACACAGGCATTCAGCAGAAAGCCTCTGCTAGTATTTGCTTGACTTAAAAGGTAAATGCGAAGATACTGTACACAGAAGTAAAACACTCCATAAATGTAGATGTTTATTACAATATCAACAGAATACACACAAAACTATCATAGAAACCCAAATAAATAAAATTGTTAGCTATGCCATCTTAACACGATGCAAGGAAGCGATACTGCTTAAATATTGGTTCACAGGTAAGTAGCAGGCTAGCTGCCCTTGTAGGCCATTATAAGCCTAGCTATGTTTACTTTTTGTGCTCAAATTAACATATCCTATTTGGATAGACATTGGCCTTACCCATTCTATAGTCAATAATTATATATTACTCCTAACGAGAATAACTGGGATCATACCATACATAATTTAAGGGGACCCCTGCTTGGCATAAAGTATTTTAGAACTGTTTCTGTCCAATAATACAGAGGAGGCAGTCCTAGGATAAATTTTCTGTTTCCCATCCACAGATCCAAATTGCTCTTGAGTATGGATAGTGATAAACGTTGTTTTATGCAGATGGGGAGTCTGTTCCAGACCAGCAGTATCCTCTGCATAATATACCTGTCCCTCCAAACTGTTCTGCTGATGTTTCAGAAGAGGTTTAGATTTTTAGACCAAGTACTTCTGGTGTCATTTGACTTGCTGTTGTGTAGTAAAATCATTAGCATCAGGTTGGAGGATGCCTTGTATGCAAGACACAGGTGTGACTTCATAGCCATTTGTAAGATGCCAAGTATTAACAAGAGGGATTTGAATCTGTCCTTGTAGGAGATGTTGTTTAGGCATATGTCATTTTAGTAAGGTATTTTAGTAGGTGTTCTAGTTGCTGCATGTGTCTGGACAGATATATGCCAAAAGTATCATTGTACACAATGACTGGATTAATGAGGGCTGAGCAAAGGGAGACAATGACATCCCTACTTCTAGATACAATCTCTTTGTTTGTAAGTTATGCAATGTAGAAGGGTTTTCTTATAACAATAGTCACATGTCACTGTCCACATAAGTTCCCAAAAGCAGAACAACTAGGTCAACTCAAAGGAGTGTATTGTCAATATAGTAGTTTTCTGGGGAAGATGACTTCTCAAAGAATACAATGAAGCATTTTTTGCACTTAGTTTCTGTCCATAATTCTGACACACTTTATTTATTTTAACAAACCTTCCTGCAGGATAGGGATTCAATGACTGTTCCTAGCTTGCAGTCATCTGCAAACATAGTCAGCCAAAAACCTTTGGTATTGGCTTTTACTTCAGAAAATAGTTGCCAAACAGGAGGGGTCCCAGCACAGAACCCTGGAGGAATCTACTGGTAACTGGTCTCCTTATGGAGTGTGTATTCTTTTGCCTTCACCTATTGCTTTGGTGACCTTTTCAAAAATGTACACCAGGTTGAGTAAGTATGACTGATCTTGACAAATACAGACTGAGACATGTCCTTATGTCCTGACTGCTTAGTTCCATAAGAAGTCTTTCCATGGCTTTGCATATGAGAATGGTCAGACTTGTGGGTCCATATCATCAGCTTTAACAGCATAAGAAACACAGTATAGAGAGGAATATTTTTGAGGGTCTGTTACCAGGAAAGACTATTGGGGATTCAATAAACCCTACATGGTAGCAACAAGTTTTGGATTCAGTAAGAGACATGAACACCTGCACAAACAAGGTAAACACAGTGGCATGCTAATTATAGCATAAGCAGCTGAATTGCATGCCAAACAATCAATCCAACATGGTAGAGCTATTCAGCAAACTATAAAAGCAACCATGTAGACTCTGTGCTGGTTTTTCCTGAAAAATCCAACATTTTTGGAATACAGACATGAAAAGGAGTCTAGACAGACAGAATGTTAGGTGGTGCTGCTGCTGCTTTCATTTATTTGTATGTGCTATGGGCTGAACCCAATGCTGCTGTTTGTCAATTGGCCTAGGCAGAGAAAAAGAGTTTTCAGGCCCCATTTAACTTTTCGCAACCTACATGGCTTGGAAATTGTAGAGTGCTACAGAATGGATAGGGACACACTACAGGAACTGTGTGACCTCTGCCATCCCCAACTCAGAGCCAGAGCCAAATAAGGGGACCCCATCCAAGTGGCTAGAAAGGTATGTGTAGCACTTATAATCTTAGCTACAGGTACCTTTCAGAGACCAACAGGTGGCATGCTAGGGGGTGTCAAAGGCATCAGCACCCAGAATCTTCCACCAGTGCCTGAATGTTATGCTCCAACATGACAGTGACCACATATATCTTCCCAGTAGTTCTAAGGAGAGGTCCAGAAATATGCAGGACTTCTACCATGTAGCACACTACCCTTAAGTATCGGTTGCATCGATTGCACAAATATAGAACTTATGGCACCACCCGGTTAACAGAGTAGACTCTACCTAAACAGAAAGGGCTACCACTCTTCAACTGCCAAGTTGTGTGTGATGCCAAGGGAATCATCTCGAAAGTGTGTGCTTGAAATCCTGGCTGTTACCATAACTCACATATCTGGCACACCTCTCAGCTGTACCAGATGTCTGCTAGGGAGGATATCCCACAAGGTCATTTAATGGGGGATGCAGGGTATGCACTGGGACCATCGCTGATGACACCCATCAAAAAGGCAACACACAGAAGAATGCCATAATGAGGCACACACTCAAACCAGAAATATCACAGACAGTGTGTTTGCGCTGCTAAAGTCACAGTTCCAGTGCCTAGATACATCTGGGGCAGCCCTGTAGGACAATCCATGGACATGTACAGAAATATTCACAGTATTTGCCGTGCTACACAACATCATCCTGAGGAAACAGGATCAGCAAGAGGAACGGCCATACATCCAACCACCAATGTCAAGCTCACCACAGCCACAGACAGATGAGGAGTCAGAGGGGGAAGTACCAGATGCTGTGGGTGTAGGCAGACATAGGCATACTCAGTATGCCATTGCATTAGCTAAGAGACATTTCATAGCATACACACTCACCACCTCGGGGCCTAAAACCTTCCTCCTACACATATACATATAGTAACATAGTAACATTGATGCCAGGCAACTCACACAGCCTTTACCTCCCCAAGTATTGGCTGTGTACTGCCTGCATCAGAATCAGCCCTGAACTACACCCATATCAACTGCTGTATTTACAATGTAAGTCTCGAACCTGGAGTGTATTGTGTAATAATATGAATGAATGATATAGCCTTGTATTTCACTACTTGGTTCTGTAAAGCAGGTAAAAGGTGGGAGATTGTTACAGAAATGCTCTTAACATGCGGCGGCAGAGACTTCTGTGACTTATGTGTGTCCATTATTAAATAGTAGGCCTCAGGCATTCAAGATTTACACAGTCATAACAATCAAAAGTAGTGATGGTCACTGCAGCATCATACATTTGTACTAGAAAATCATTAAAGAGAAAAGTTACAAAGTAATGATACACATTGCAGTTTCTGACTTCACAACCATCACATCATTTACAATAAAGTTTGGAAATTTTGATGGTATCAACTGTTTAACTTTCCAAGGTCAATACAACTCAAAGATAAAAAGACCATTTCAGCAAAACAAATGTAGATATACTAATCAGTAAGTCAGCTATGCACCTTGAGCATCAGATGCAAAGCTTATGTATCTCTGAATCCAAAAGAGAGAAAACAGGGATATGGGAACAGTTATCATAACCTGCACAGGATGTTGTGGGTGTGTATGGGGGGAGGCAGGAGGTGTAGTCTAACAAAATGTCAGTGAGTGTGCGAGTAAGGAATAGAAGCAGGCAGATACATGGATAAACCAACAAATGGCCAGTAAGAGAAAATGAGTTTTAAGCTGCATGGCTGAACCATATAACTGCTGTGTGTGAATCTGTAGGGGTCCACCAGGTGAAACTGGTGTGCGAGTGTCTGCATGAACATAGCCAAGCTCTGTACAAGATCTACAACTTGTTATCATGGACAGGTGTGAGCCATGCTTGTTAGAGCTGGCAGTTCACTGCTGTCATCCCCAACCAGGAGAACTGGCTCTTCCAGGAGTGGCATTGGCACATCCATACCCATGGTCAGATGCACTGCTGCTACCTGAATGTGGCTGATGTCTGCTGGGTGAGCTCCCTTCATGGGGATTCCCAGGACCATGACCACATGGCCTGCCAAGTTTGGGTGTGGACAGCACACTCACTGATGGAATTGTAGAAGTACAGGAACTGTGGAATCATGATCAGGCACAGCCAAGTTGGCTAACAGCAGATGATGTGGCTGACCTATGGCCACAAGGATGCAGTTCTTCTCCCAGCAAATGTTACAGCACAGAAAATGCTTGTTCCATGACAGATAACCCTCATTCCAATGTATCATTCATTCAATCGTTCCATCACAGAAAATGCTTGTTCCATGACCGACACCCCTCATTCCAATCTGTCATTCACCCAATCAATTGAATCAGCAAGAAGGTGGATGCAGTCATGCGTGTCAGCCTGTGCCACATCTACAACCCTAAGCATTTGTACAGAGTACATATGGGCACATGCCTATGCTTCTATGATGGTCCTAAACATATGGTGAGTGGCACGGAAAGAGACACCTGTACCAGGTGGAGGAAGGACAGCAGGCCCTCTTTGAACACCCTTATCAACCCTCCTGCATGGCATATTACCCACCCTTTGGCTACGGCCAGAGTCAACAGGCACTGAAGCCACAGTAGCTCACTTCCCTAATCTATGGCTGTGCCTCCACCTGTCCAATATCTGAGGGCTAACTGGAATGATTAACCAAAGGCCTACTGGTTGTATCCAATGGAATTGCAGAGGATGGCTTTATGTCAACCTCATTGTCAGATTCAACCTATACACCCTCCATCTATGCCTCTGATTAGCCACCTTCATCATCAGAATTTGCTGATAAACTGACATCAGGTGGCAGAGGGCCCACATTTCCACTCTCATGATTACCTGTAATGAAAAGCAACAAACACTGGGAAAAATGAATACCTATACTGCTGTAGTCCAATATATGTGAACAAACTAACAGTGCTGCCACTATTACAGCAGTATAGCAGTACACACCAAAGTCTGACATCAACATCACACACTAAAATATTTCTTTAAAGTGAGCAGGAGTACTTACATAAAAATCTTTGGCTTATTATCTCTAGGTGATATTCCCCTCTGCAAGCCAGATGGTCCTGGAAGAAGTTAAGCAAAAGGTAAAGGCAACATCATCACATTTAACGATAACACAGGTGGTAATACATTTACCCTTTTACATGTCCATTAAGTATACTTTCAACAAGAATGTGGCTGGCAACTCTAATCTAACTTAATAACTGTAGCAATCTTCAATCCCCCTCAAATAAAATTCATGTGACAAAGAACTAACATATTGATTTCAATTGCTTTTACCATACAACAGTATTCAACTGTTGAGATACCAAAGCCTACCTGGAAGCTCCTCCTGGTACATGCTTGCTGCCTCTGAAGTTGCTACTCCAACATCCAGAACATGCTGTACTGCACTCTGCTATGAAGTGTCTGGATCTGATATTGGCCAAGAATTCTTCACTGAGTGTTAGTGATGGCTCTCTAGCAGGCCCTCCCCAGGTAACCATCAAGTCATTTCCCACTGCAGCTGCTCTACTCTGTGCAGATGATATCCTGTCAGTGGCCCTATGGAATACCTGCTTGTATGTCCTGCAGTGGCCACCAATGGCATTCACATTATCAACAAACTGGAGCCAAATTTGCATTCTGAGTGCCACATCTCCCCGTCCATTTTCCAGCAGAAAAGCATCTTGTTGCCTAAAGGCATATACCATCACCAGGTTCTCAGCATCAGTGAAGGGGGGGGGGTCTCCAAGGACTGACACACCTGGGTGGCAAACTCCTAGGTGTCCTAAAAGACAATGGAAGGATAATACACATAACTATCATATAACTACAAAATAACTGTTTTCTAGATAAAACAGAAAAGGTAACCACTCAGTATTACCCACTGGAGAAACATAAAACAGTCTAGAGATGTGAAATATGAACAAAAGACAAGATACAAAACAAGGAGAGTAACAATAGCAACATATCTTTGTGCCATAACAGTAACTCACCTTAACCCCCCCATTTTGCTAACACCCATCTTTGAAATGCTAAAAGGGCTGTCAAAGGAACTGTCCCCGAAACATTTGTACATATTTATCACAGAGCATTCCATTTTCATGTATTGGAAATCATGTATACCTGTGAAAGAGCTTCACAAATATGCCTATGCCATTATTACACTTGTAACTAATGCATACAGATGAAAGTGTAAATGTCTTTGCTTCAGATTTTCTTAAATACATTAAAGCATATGCAGTATGTAGCCGACAACATTCAAGCATACCTTCTGAAGTTTTGTACAGATTTATCCCAAAGAAATAGCTCATTCTATCTTCCTCAACATAAACAAGCCTCCTCACTGTCAGTTTGCCTAGCTGCACAGCTGCCTTTTATATGGTGTTGATTTAGTGAATATGCAAATGAGGTGAGAAATTATTAGAATTCCTGAATCCCAAATACTTAGATTCATGTAGGAGATGTAAACATAGTGCAGGCACTTCCTTAATGTTTGTTTTTAATGTATTTCAACTGTGAATGATAACTGGTGGAGAAAAGTAAAACACAACAGCAGTGCAAGCTGCCTTACTTCCAGTGGGTATGGCAGGTTAGATCTAGAAAGTGTTAGATATAAGGTTGGAAATGTAAGTAAGCAACACAGATTTCACAAGTTGTGTACCTTAATATCCAACCTGACCTTCATCTGTTGGCAACTGCATATGCTATTATTTCCAGTTAATATCCTCACACGCTTTAAGGCCAATGATATAGAATGGCTTATGGACTGTATGTCTCAGTTTACTGGTCAGATAACTGAAGAATGACCAACAAACAGAGAGAGGTAAGACAGAGCTGTATTTCTGCAAGCAATAATTACAACAGGTTGTATGGTCATTAAGCGCACTACATCCAAAAATACATGTACTGGTAACAGTTGTATGGTTTCATATTACTGAAGATGATTTGGCAGTTTGTGTGCAGAATGATTTCAGTTCCTTGCTTCAAAGCTGTCTGTCTGTCAAAAAGGGATAAGACACCCATCCTGTATTCTGAAGGTTCATTGGACACCACACAAACCCACTGATCAGCATTGTGTGGTGGTTAACACAGAGACCTTAAGAATGCTTAGTAAATTTAGGTAATGTCAAGTAACTAGTCTTGTGGCAGCAGGTATAAGTGTAGGGCTGGAGTGCACATGGTCCTGGGTTGTAATACAGGATTTTCCACAGACATTTAGTGTTGTTTCATTTCTTATTATATTCACTCTCGATTATAATACTTTAGATAGTGAAGCTGATATTAATTACATGTATGAGGGGTGACACACTATTAGAATGTTTATTCATTCATTTATGTTGTATCATATTTATTATCAGATGTATGACTGAGAGTATACTGTGTACTATATTTCAATAAGTATAATTCTGCTATCTGGACTTACATGGCCTTCACATTTGCCTAAGACACACACACACAACTGCCTCTATAATCAATAACCTTGTCAGGCCACACACATACATGTGTAACAGCTCATACTGTCACATGCATTTACGCATGATGCCTGACTATATCTTAGCAGAACTTCTTCTGTGGCAAACATGGAAAATCAAAACTGTGGAAGTAAATGTTTTGTCCTTTATGTCTAGGTTTGAATCCCACAGTGTAAAAATTAATTTTCTCATTCCTCACTGCTCAGCACTGCTGCTCTCCACACACCATCACTCAAATGCATAGCACAGTTGTGCACACTTCAGTAAATGTGATAACTGGAATTCACTGGGAAGCATCAGTCTCCATTGCTCTAGATCTGCTGGAAGATAGACATGGCAAGCATTGGTGGGGGGAGGTGCCAGGTTTAGGGCACAGTTGTGGGGTGGGGGGAGGTGCCAGGTTTAGGGCACAGTTGTGGGGTGTCAAGGAGTCCAGGAGATTCATGAGACTCCTAATAAATCAACACAGCCACACGCTTCTGCAGGAGGGACTATCCAGGCTCCCAGTACAAGTCTGGGGAGTGAGATAGTTTAGCATAGGCTGTACCCGGTGCCACTGGCATCTTGTGCACTGGAGACCAATGCAGGCATCATTTCAATGACCTACAGAGGAGGAAGAGGGATACACATGGATGACATGGGGATAGAGTTTTTGGTATTTTATAGAGATGTATCAAATTGAGCATGCATACTCCAACTGTAAAATGATGTATGCATATACTAGTCTGCAGTATAAACCAATTGTAACAGTTCAATATTAGACTTTAGTCAAAGGTTGTGGGTTCAAATACCACACTTTACAACTATACAATACTGTTATTTCAATAATATTTACATTTAATTGAACCCTTGTACTAGTGGTACAAATGCCATGCTGTAAATAGTTATCTGTATAACTGGAACATGTATATGTGAAATATATGCACATTTCAAGGATTACATGCTGCAATCTGCAGTATACTGTGCATCTGTTAAAAGGTGGTAGACTTAAATATAAAAGTTAAGATAACAGAGTTGTATATTTGTATCAATGCATTGCATGTCACATATGAAGGAACTTATCTCTTTTTCTCTCACCCAAACCCTTATCTCTCTTTTTTACTTTCCATATTTTTATTGTATTTTATTTAAAAAATTTTTTTTTTATTTTTATTTTATTTCATAATTTTATTTGTATGCTATTTTATTTTAATTTCTATTTTTTATTTCAGTTGTATTCCATTTTATAAATATTTTATTTAATTTATTTTTTCTTTTCTATTTTTATTTTTATTATGTGTCATCAAAATGTGTCCATGTCATCCATGTGTACTACATCATTAATTGCTCCTTAACACAGTGAGGTAGGCCAGCCCCATTGGATAAGCCTGCCAAAGCTCCATTGGCTGAAGTACTGATTCCCATAATGTCTGGGAGGCAACCTGATAGCACTGCTTCTGCACTACCTGCACCTTCAGGTAGTCATGCCCCTGGAAGCTGGTCCAGAGGTACCATCCAGGAGCAATGGCAGATGTGGTGATTTCATGCAGTGACTTGCCAGGAATGGTGAATAGGTTGCTGTACCGCACTGATGGTGCTTACCTACAATGGTTGGAGAAGCTGCTGTCCCTCATTCTGTGTAGCAATAGGAGGAGATTTCAAGTACTCCAGTCACCAGTGGAGTGAGGTGACAGTGATGACAGTCAACTGAGTGATGACTCTGTCCCAGCATGATGAAAGTGGGCTTAGGATGCCCCCACCCTCACCCCAATCATGGTGTCCCCCAATATTTTGTGTCCGTTACCATGCCTGTCTCTTGTCTGGTTTATCTTGTCTGTCTGCAATCGGTTCCTCTCCTATCCAACTTACCTAACCCAGACATATCTATGTTCCTTCCCCAAAATTCCTCTCTTTGATATAAAAATTAAATGGGCACCTGTCCCACAAAAAATGTCCCATACGTAGCTCTCAATTTCACACGTCTTCTTGACACAACTGATTTGGTCCAACTGGCTATACAACATGATTGCATTGTGGTCACCCCTCTCTCTAGAGGTAACAGTCCAAACTCAGTTAATATTTTGCACATATGTTCAGTTTACACTGGTAAAGAAATGGACAGTTATAGTTCTTTCCTACCTCTCTCCTACACAATCCTGTCCTGCTTTCCCTTTGTTCTTCCTCCTGCATGCTCCCCATTTCACCACTTTATTATCTACCCTATTTCACCACTTTAATCTGGTCAAAAAATATAATGACATGCAACAAACATAAGTTGCTGGAAAAACAATAGATCTCTTCACTTTTTGGGCTACATGTTTGCACTGAGGTGTGCATCACGCAGCTCTGGTGAGCAGAGGCAAACTTCTGTGGAAACCTCTGCACAATGCCGCTTAACAACGCGGGGCTATGCCACCAGACAGCAACACGTACTATAAGGAATTCATGTCACTGCATTATCACTCTGTAATTTAAAGTATGTAGAAGTATTTGATACACATGGATTCAAAGGAAGTGCCATATGGCCCCAAAAAGGAATGTGTCATTTAACTAACATGTTGCCACAGAGTCAGTTAAACAAAAGCTGTGTTTCACAGATTCAGTACTCTGTCAGACTTTAGCAATGTGGCTCATGTTTGCGCACTTGTTAGCTATGTGCAAACATGTGCATCTTGTATGCATATACACTTTGCCAACTGTCTTGCAAACCCGTTGCTCTTTGCGCTATGGACATGTACACTTTATGCTGTATTCCTGTTGTTTACTGTCCAGTTCCTGTCTATGACATGAAATTACATATAGAAACATTACAAAGTGAGGGCCCTATCTAACAATATGTCACATATTTACATTGCATTCATGTGTTGCCACCCAAACACTGCAACACTGGCGTCTCACTAATTTTCTCGTACATATATCACCTACACTACAAATTGTAACATCAAATGTATGATATGCAATGCTCATTAATCTGTTAACATGCAGACCTACAACTACTAACCCATATGCCTAAAAACCTTTATCTGCAAGGCTAGGAAAGGAATCAGCATAGGCCTTATCCACAGGTACATAGTTGGCCTTCAACACACTTGACCCTACCTATATTCTTTATGTCAAGGGTAGATGTTACTTATTGAACCTTGTGGACTTCTTTGATACTGACCCCAAAGTCCTGGATGAGGGATAACAGGACATACCACCTATGTGGCATTATCCAAGGCCTTTTACATTATGCCCAATTCATGTCTCATACTGAAGATCTCCCATGTGAGAATTAAGCCATACAGTAGTAGATGGATAGCCATCCAGCTCACTGACAGAAGACACGCACTCAAATGTGGGGACTGCACCTCCACCACTAGCCACTTACCATTAGAATGCCACAAGGATCTTTGCTGGACCCTCAGCTGTTTGCAAACTACTTCCCTGAAGATCAAGCAACTGTAGATGGGCTGTGGTTTACCAAGACTGCAGACGACTGTCAACTGGATGCACACATGTACAGTCCCTCAATGATGGTAACCTACGACAGAATGGGATGACACACACAAGTAATTGGTGCCAAACTCACAGACTCAACCTTAAAGCATCCAATGTCTCATTGCCCCCTTTGGCAATGAAGTACCCCTGGTAATTATGATATACATAGCAGCCCTCTAAGCTCAAAAACAGTGTTGTAAGTCTTGGGAACATGTCAATAGCAACTGACACTTTCAGCACTGTGTCCATAGTGGTGATACACATATTCTGCATTGCGCACCTCATACATATGGGCATCCCATCCAATACCAGGATGGTCATACCCCTGCTGTAGTCTACCCTTATCAGACCACTAATTGAGTACAGTGCTCCCTTCTGTCTGTACCTCACCAGACATCTGCAGCAATTGGAGAAAACACAGGTTTGTGCCTGGGGAAATCCAGAGCCTCCAAACATGACATACATGGAAAGACTGAAACACCTGCTACTGTACTCAGTATCATGCAGGCTGCTGAGAGGTGACCTATGGCTGGCTTACAGAGCAGTCTCAGACCATGCCCTATTGGAAATGCTGGACATCTGCAAATCTAATGGGACAAAAATAACTTGCCCAAGGATTTCAACCTAGCCTGTGACATAAACAGAACATGCTGGGAGACAGGTATATCACTTAGTGATTCAGACTCCTCTATAGTAGGCACCCACTGCATGATAAGCAGTGCTCCTCAAAAACCCTGTTCAAGTGTAACATTGACTACTAGTTGGGTGATTGTAAAGTCACCTCTGGGGTGGCAACTGTGTCCCTCATGGATAGGACCAGTTAGTGCTGCTCAGAGAATTGCTCTGCTAATGACCATCTAACTAAGCTCAACAAGGGTAGTTGTATTTTTACATAGCTAGACTTTAAATCACCCTAGAGACATTAGGCTACTAGCCTCCTATGAAGCTATGAACCTATGCAGGCCTCCTAACATCTTGTCTCCCACATGCCTTGCTAATGTCTTCTATTATAAATTGACCTGCAGTTTTGTAAAAGCCAGACTTGCGCAGTGTCACTTGCATAAAGTAATGAATTTTGTAGTTTGTGTATTAGAGAGGTAGGGAGTTCTATTTTCACTGCAGTAAACTGTGTGTGTGTGTGTGTGTGTGTGTGTGTGTGTGTGTGTGTGTGTGTGTGTGTGTGTGTGTGTGTGTGTGTGTGTGTGTGTGTGTGTGTGTGTGTGCGCATATGCGCATGTGTCTGTGAGCTGTTGCTTGACATCACAGAGAACATTTAACAACAGCATGTGAGATACTGTTCTTACCATATTCTTCTAAACAGACACTGCTGATGTCATCAGCTATATCATATTTTTTGATATGCAGTACTTCCACCAGTTTCAGAGTCAGACACTGGTCTGGAGGCCAGGCAGGAGTAACCTCATCTTATAAAAGACAGATTACAGTGACATGGTTTTTAATCTCCCCACAGACATCATGGCATGATTTATAGGCCATGTATCTTGCTGAGAAACCCTGTGGTTTGTCCAGCTGCTGCATGTGTCTAGTGGGGTACACACAAAAGAGTGCATTATACTCTGATGAGGTTTGGCTATAGTGTTGTCATACAATCCTAAGATCTGCATATGATGGCATGACTTATGATGTGCAAAACATAGGCTTTCAATACCAGTGTGGACACGTGGTGGTCGAAGTTTAAATTGCTATCTATTTGTGTTCCCAGTGCTTGAATCACTGGGTTTCAAGATAGGACTGTTGTCAATGCTATGATTAACATGGAATTCCACTTTTTAGATGGACAGCATAAAAGAAAAAAAAAACACATTTTTGCATTTATCTGTAGATTGTGTCTCTCTGTCAACATTAATTTGTATGTGTTGGCTCCTTCTTTACTATGTTATTCTTAATAGTGGACTCAATGATTACACCCAATATGCAAGAATCAGCAAACTTGGTAAGGCAAAGGCCATATAGTTTAGCCTGAACTGTCCAGAAAGAGACTCTACACAGTTGAGGGCCAAGGCACAGATCCCAGGGGTTTGACAATGGTGACAGCTCTGCTGGTAAAGGTTGATTCACCAGCTTTCACAGTATGTGCACTGTCAGTAAGCCAATAGGCTACCCATCTACTGACATAAGGGTTAATCCCCAGCTGGGAGTGTTTATCAATGATGCATGCATGGGAATTGTGTCAAAACCCTAGGTCACATTAAGATAGGCAGTGTTCAATATCTTACCTGCATCCAGGCCTATCAGATGGAGTCAATGGGCTGTGACATCATCACAGATTGCCTATGGCATGACTCGGCACATACACCTTCCTGATATGGTTGAATTCATACTTCAGCATACCCTCCACATAGGCTATGTTTCCATACATCAACATGCGGCCATCTGAGTTGGGGGACTGCAGTAATGCATGCATGTATAGAGATATCCTGACTCTCCTTGATTGTGAGTTAGACCAGCATGTCATCATGGACCTCATCTACATGTATAGTAGTAATATTCCAGCTGTGCGCAACAGACATGTGTGAGTTGTTAATGCTACATCATGTCTGGTACATCTGATAGATGTCCTCAAAGAGGTTACTGAGGGTATGCATGATGGCAAAAGTATCAACTTGTGGAACATGACCAGGTCAAGGTATTTGACACAAATCCACACTGAGGTATTCAATCAACACTATCATATGTGGCCATAAATAGCTATATCACCAAAGAGGTAGACCAGTGCATCACATACATGGCATCACACTATGTTGAAATGTGTGACGTGACCTATATCGCAGGTGCAGTGATTAGGTCCGGACATCAGGGCTGTCTGTTAAATCCTTTACTGTCCATTAGTTAAGTGATGAAATCGCAGATGACATACACATCCTGTGTCCAAACAGCTGCCTGAAGGACTACAGATTGTGAGCAATCATTGACTCCAAGTGTGATATTAGTATAATACAGACAATATAAACACATACCAAAAAATGCTGCCACAGCTATGACAACACCTGCACTGACATGTTACATGGGGAGATTTGTTACATCAGGGAAGAACACAGCACCCAAGTATAATGTAGACATCACACCCTAAACTCAGACCAATAGGCATGATGTTACCAGTATCCTTGAGTGATTAAGTTGTACATCCAACAGCATGTGGTCACAGTGCTGACTACTCCCTTGAATGTAATACAAGTACTGGGTATGTGATGGACACCTACACTGATGCCATAATACCTTCATGGTTTCCAACCTTCATCACACCAATAACTGTATGCAATGCACCCTTCTTCATTTGCCTCCCTACACATCTTCCATTGATGTGTAACTGAAGTGTCGCACTGAGCTGTCACACAGCCTATTGGCCATACCTAGGTATTCTTTCTGTGGAATATAGATGACTGTCTGATGTGGACCACCAATCAAGTTGTTACACCAGATGCATGTATGCAACCTGTTCTGCTTATGCACACACTACATATGTAGGTATTTGAGTACTTTAATATCATGTACATCAGTCGTGACAGTGTGGATTGTGCCGTGTGTGTATATACACACACACACACACACATATATATATATATATATATATATATATATACATATATAGATATAAACGCCATGCACACAAGTCAACTAGCATGTATTTCCAATACTGTCGCATACAGGTATAGCAGGGTCCCTCCTAAAACCTCCAGCACATGTTACAGTGCTAAGACAGTGTGCATGGTTATGCCCATAGAATGTGGAAGTATCATAATAGTTGTTCAACTATATTTGTGTGTGTACAGACTCATCTCCTATCATTCTAAATTACATATTTTATGTCAGTGGCATGGGATTTACTGGTGGTATTATTCTGATATTGTTCATTATCGTGGTTGGTTCATGTATTGTTTTCCATGACCCTTTATCTGTGTCTACCTTGCTGGAGACTTCTGCTGAGAGTGCACTTACATTCAAGCATATCAGTTTGCACAGCTTCACAATATGCACCCTACTCCAATTGTATGTCAGATCCCTGATAGATGTCCTCTGCATTATTCATGTAAGGATGCTTATCTCACACAGACATCTTCCCCATTGTTATGTCACCTTGTGTGACAGTTATATAAAACACATTTTCACTGTACAGTCCTTACTGTACCATATAGATACGTGATTGGTGTTAATTTATTTTTATTTAACATTTGTTGACCGGGAAAGTCCGACTAGGCTCTGCAGAGCCTATTTTCAGCAGAAGCCAGGGAAGAAATGCTCCAGACACATGTCTTTAGAATGTGGGAGGAAACCGGAGTATCCAAGGAAACCCACACCAACGCAGGGAGAACATGCAAACTCCACACAGAAGAGATCCCAGCCAAGAATTGAACCAGAGAATCTCTTGCTGTGAGGTGACAATGTTAACCACTGCGTGTTGCTGCTACAACCATCTTCCACTGACATTCCCTCCTCTGCAGTACATTAGGTTCTTTCACCTATCCTCTTTCCCTTTGTTCATTCATGCAATTCACCTGTGTGTCTCTACTGAATACACACACTTCCCCTCAGTGTTCATTTTACATGGCAGTCCATGTCCTGTGAAAGGTCATTCACATAGCTTCAGCACAGAATGCTTGCAATGGGATATCACAATACTCTGTACTGTAGATACACTGTCCTGTACTGTACTGTGGACCATATACTTCACATTCATACCTCTCAACTTTCCAGATATTCCCAGGATGTCCAGACATGTTCCTTATCAAATTTGTGGCTTTCTGCTATATCAGTGGAATGATCTCAGGACTGAGTCAATATTACATACATTTGTGTTCATTCCTCTCAACTGTCCTGATTTTTGCAGAATGTCCAGTTTTTGTCTCATATTTTTTTTTTTTATCTTTTCCTCTAACATTTTGGTTTTCTGGCAATTCATTGGCATGTCATTGCGGACTTGAAGTCAGAAAATGATTACAGACATTTGAGTTTCAAAGTTCATGCTCTTTGGAAAATCCATGCTACTGTACAACCTATTATTCTATCACCTTTCTAAGTTTGGAAGAGCAATATTAGAATCTGTCCCAATTTTGGGCCCTTTGATCCCCCTCCCGCATTATCTACGGCTTTGTACAGAGTTTTTGCTCTAAGAGGTTGACAGGTATGTTTGAGTTTTATTCTACCACATTTCTATGTGACAGCTATGTCAAATATGTCCCTATTTCTGGCTATTTGTCCCCACATTATGTTGTCCTTTGTGCAGATGTGTTGCACTAACAGACTGACAGCTATCTGAAGCCTTGGGGATCACTGTGGCATTCCACACAAATCCCTAGGTGCGCTGCTTTAAAAAGAATTGCTATCTGCATTTGCTTACATGGTTTCCTGGCCTGCAACACTGTTGCCAACCACAAAACCTCACTTAGACATAGCATGTGGCATTAATTTGCATTGTACAGTGGTGCGCACTGCCTCACATCGCTCACAAATGTAAACTCTGTGTAGGCTATGTGCGGAGCCTACATGGAGTTTATTGAATCCCAGGGTATAAGTGCTAATAAATCACTGTGCTATCTATTAATATTCAGTTCTTATCTTCTGGCCTTGTTCACCTGCCAGTGTTTAATAACACAGGATAGACAGCAACTGCCTACATCTTTGAGTCACAGTAAATTTAAGTGCAAGAAAACATTTGTAAACTGAGCAACTACAGTACATTTTATTTCTTGTATTGGTGACTTAGTAAGTTAAGAAAACAAATAAATAACACAAATACTTTAAATCAAATTTCTTTTCCGAGACATAATCAGAACAAGTAGAAAGCTATTTCAGGAAATAACTAATCAATAAAGTTAAGCAAGTTTCCTTGCCTTCTTTCTATCTTCTTTAGTCAGCCATAGGAATAATTCTCACTGCCGTCCAAAAGAGTTTTCATGGGCATCAGGGTAGAACTGAAACGTGCATGGTTATGTCTGCTTTATAACCAGGATAAAGCCTTAGTGACAAGGTGTGAGACTTCACCCACAGAACACCATAGATGCCCAACTGTTGAAAATATTTGTTGAGAAGTCTGAATTTTGTATACTGCTTATTTATAAATAATATGTAGAGCTTCTTGCAATAATGGACCTACTACCCAAAATATATTATTATTGTAACTATCACACACAATTGAACTTCATGTTTTAATCAACATGAATGATTTTGTGATGATAGTAAAATGTTTACAGTCTCAATTAAAAGTATGTGGAGAACTGCTGCTGAGGTATTATGTAGTATTAGTGTCAGTTTATAAAATCATTGAACAGTTTTGATTCCTTAAATGGCTAGCCTAGTACTTTCATACTAATGTTCCACACACTTAAAAAGTTAAAATACTGCACATTAGTTAAAATGAACATATGAATGACTACATTAAATTGCATTACAAAACATAATTATCTCATAAAACCTATTAAACTTTTATAAGTAGAAAGAAATCACAGGGTATTCATGGGGTGGTTATGGTATAGCTATTACTGCACATTTGGTATATGCAGCAATGTATGTACATTTATACCTCCATATGCCTTAATGCAAACAGAATTTATTAATGGCATCTTAAACATATAGTTAAGTATCTAGCACTTCCTTTTTGACCATATCAGTTTTCATAAACAAGTTGAAACCTAATTTCCCAAAGTATTAGTAGAACTTCAAATTTCTTATCTGATCTCTCATTTTCTAACCATTGAAGCCAGATGAGCCATATCTAAAAATATGTTAATTTATAGGCTGGAATGCAGACTGACAATTATTTATTTATTTTACAGTTTGTTTGCCGGGATAATCCATTGGGTCGAGAAGAACCCGTTTTCAATGGAGTAGCTGGGAGAAATTGTCCATGAGAAATTATACAAGTATGAACAATGCATAACAAATGACTTACACAGTAGTAGAATACAATTATAACCCTTGTGCCATCATATTGTATCTCACCATTCTAGTATACTAAAAATCTAGATTCATTCACTTATTCACTCAGATTCATTTGTCCTTACAGCAAATATGGGCATCATTTTTTACACTAAGTAGAGGTAAATAGCTACATAATGGTGGGGCTACAATACTTAAAACATTTACTTTCACAATTCTCAATCAAATGATACTATCCTCCATTTTTCAATAAATCGACTATCAGGAACCCTTCATGCTGCCTCCATAACTGTAACTGTCCCCTAATATCAAAGACTCTCAGTACTCACCCTACCTGTGAAAGATCTTTTCCCAAATTTAACCTCTGCATGTAGGAACTCTCTACCTAAGCCATCAAAACAAGCTGATAATCTTACATCATTCAAAACATATTTCTCAAACATTCATATCCACTTAAGGAAAACAAATACAACTGCTTCAGATATATAGGTTCAGGAATATGTTTTGCATCATTTGACATTATTATTCTGTAATAAATCTATCCTTGTATATATACCAAGAAATTAAATGTCATTTATTTATTCACTCTCTGTTTCTGTTATATTTTTTTCGTATTTCTGCTTTGACCTCATTATCTATATTCAGGTTGCTGCAAAATCACATGCTATATATTTTAGATGTACAATATTTTTTGTTGCTATATTTGTTGTGTGTTATATGCCTGTATTACTATGTTTAAAACTATCTTTTAGTGTTCAGTGATATTATCTGCATATTTTTAATACACATTTTATATAACGGTATTCTTATGTTTTGTACATTTTCACCACGTATCTTGCTTCTTCTGCACTTTGTATTGGCTTGCTTGGCTTAGTTCTTGGCTGAAATGGTCCTCAGACCAGCAGACTTAGCGTGTTAACAAACATGAAATAAATAAATATATGAAAAGTATCAAGTACAAAAACTAATAGAGTATGTGCAGTTTAGTATGTGAGATTGACGGAGGCAGTAAACAACATTTTATAATAATAAATTCCATTTTGGGAGTGTGTGTCATTTTATTTTTGGGAAGCAACTGAGTATTTTTCACTATTGCTTATTGTGAACCACACTTTGCAGTGTTCTGGATCCTTCCATTTATCTTTGCTCATATCTCACCACAGCCACATCCTAATCGTACTTAGTATTACTGCTTCCAAGGTTTCTTTTATTCTTGCTCTGTTCATATTCTTTACATAAAATGTTTTTGGTGTAAAAATAAAAAGGGAACCCACTGTTATGCTACTTTAAACATTGATCATTAAGTTTCTGTTTCTTAAAAGCTCTTCATTCTTCATGAGAATCTCTTTTTTGTTTACTGAATACTAAAATAAGATGAACAAGAAGACAAAGTTTGAGTTTAGAGTGCAGTCTCTTCTAAAATATTGCCTTGCACTTGTAAAACACAACTGAGGTAAATGGATAAAGACTTTGAAAGTTAATTTCAGTACTCCTAAGTACCATGTTCAATCATAGCCTCACCTCAGGCTTTGTGCCCATTGAATGGTGCACCATGACAGTTATCCCACTCCACAAAGGGGGGGGCCACAACAGATCCCGGGAACTACTGCCCCATTAGCCTGATGAGCCTCGTCTGCAAGGCCATGGAATGTATCATCATGGAACTCATAAACAAAGACATTGAAGATCTCCCACACAGTTTGGGTTTGTAAAAGGCAGATCATGTTTCCTAAACCTGATAGACTTCTTTGAAGTAGTCACCAAAGCCATAGGTGAGGGTAAGGTGGTTCACACAGCCTATCTAGATCTCGCCAAGGCGTTCAACACCATCCCCCACTCTGGAATTATAGATAAACTCACTAAACTTGGTATAAATCCCTATGTCACAAGATGGATTGCCAACTGGCTTACTGACAGAACCCACACTGTGAAAGTAGCACACTCCAAATCAGACTTCAGACCAGTGACAAGTGGAGTACCACAGGGTTCAGTCCGGGCTCCTCTCCTGTTTGGTATCTACTTCTCTGAAGTACAGGCTAACACAGAAGGTCTTTGGCTAACTAAATTCGCAGATGACTGCAAACTAGGAGCCATGATCGAAACTCCTAATGATGTGGACATCCTACAAAAGGGCTTCACTGAGACAGATGCCTGGTGTCAAAGACATGGTCTCAAGCTCAATGCCAAAAAGTGCATTGTCATCCCCTTTGGTAAAAACTCTGTACCCATGAACTACCACATAGGTGGTAGTCTACTTAACACTGAAAGTGTGATAAGAGACATTGGGACACAGGTGGACAGTAGTCTCTCCTTTGATAATCACATCACCACAGTGGTCAGGAAATCCTTCTACATGGCACACCTCATCACAAAAGGTTTCTCATCCAGAAAAAAAGAGGTCAGTGTTCCCCTCTACTCATCACTCATTAGACCCATTATAGAGTACAATGCCCCTTTTGGTATGTACCTCACAAGACATCTACAACAACTGGAAAGGCCACAAAAATACCTCACAAAGGGGATTACTTGGCCTCAAACAGATGCCTTACGCAGACCATTTCAAAAAGCTCCAGCTTTACTCTGTCACATATCGCCTACTCAGAAGCGATGTCTGCCTAACATACAAAGCTATGTCAAACCCAGAGCTTTTGGACATGCTTCACTTAAAGAAATCCCAATCCCTCCGAGCTACATGCTCTAGGGACCTAAACCTTGTCACCACAATAAACAAAACATGCTGGAGGGATAGATTCCTGTCCCAGAGACTTCCCATACTCTGGAAAAGACTACCTATCTATGTCAAACAGAGCTCCTCATTAGCACTCTTCAAGAAAAATCTTGATGATTGGATGGGTAATAGGAAATTCACCCCGGGGGTCACTTCTGTGGTTCTGCTTGACAGGGGCACAGGAAAATAATTTTCTTGGGTGGTGAAAGCCAGGGTACCTTTTTGGCTAGGCTTGTATAGGCCCTAGGGCCAATAGCCCAGTACCTACCTATGAACCTATGAACTACTGAGATATCATTACTAGAGTGACATAAGATGCCAAAGGATTAGTATAGTACCCATGGTTCATAGGAACATTCTAGGCTAGCTGCCCTTATGGATCATTTTAAGCATAGCCAATTTTTGTTAGTGAGAATTAAACCCTCTACCTGTTGTCTATGAGGTAAACAGCTTAAGCATTATGCCAAGCCCTAATTCTGATAAATAAATACATGTTAAGGTTCATAGGTAAGTACTAAGCTATCAATCTGTACAAGCTTACCCAATAAGCAGATGTCAGAATCATAGCATGTACTTTGCATCTGTGAGGTAAAGACTTCACCTATTATCCCACCCCCTTCCCCAATTTAATGGATAAATGCAGGTTTGAACCCAGGACCATCTGCGTGTAAACCAGATGTGATTACCACTATACCACAGAACCTTGATTGCAGCTATGCATCTATGACTAAAGAAATAAATCCCTTACTTCTTCTGAACAAATACCACTGAATCTTTTTCATTTGCCAGATCTACCACCTTGTGAGGCAGGTTGGACTTCAGTTTAACAACACAATTGAAGGCTGAGACTTCAGGACTGCAAGTACAATCCCTATACCACTTATGTTGCAAGAAAATATCAGTATTGGTACCTAAATCCAAACATTTGTTGTGGGGAATGAATCTATAGCCTTCTGATATTCCAAACATTAAGACAGGATTGTTGTATCCTGAGCAACCTATGTCCATCACCCAAGCCACCTTTTGTTTCTGTACTGTACTGTTCTCATTCTGTTCCACCATTTTATAATGGCTAACAAGCAGATGCACATGAATCACTGCTTTTTACATGACTCGTGCAGCACGCAACTGTTTTGTTCTTTGCATACGATGTTCATGAATCCTGTCTTACAAAACTAACAAAATGAATGCTGTCTCGGTTCTAGGATCAATATCATGTTAGATGAAGATGACTAACTGGTTCTACATGTTCATACAGGTATAGGATGCATAGTTTTATGTACCAGATGTCATTGTGGTAGGAAATATCAAACCACTACCGTGTTATGAAAAACAGCTTTATAAGAGGAAAGTCGTAGAATACCTATAAAATAATCACCAGAATGATTTTAAGTGAGAATGAGAAGGAAAATTATCTGTGGACAGTAACCACTATCGTGCCTATCAAATGTACAGATTTTTGCCACATATTCTTGGACTGTCCTTCATAAAAATTGTGATTCCTAACAATGTCAGTAGCCTTCCAGGGACTAATGATATAAGAACAAAGAATGATAAAGTTAAATCAAAGGGTTCATATGAGTAGCTGTGGAAAATACAACAATTTCTTGGTGGGTGGGATATGCTGGGGGAGATGGGATTCTTCCACATCATCATGAAACGACTGTATGCATAGTCTTAGAATGAAAACAGGAATGATAATAACTGTTGTCCATAAATGACCACAGGCAGACTACACATAGTATTACAAAAGGTGCACTATTTCTTAAGTATCCAGATACAGCAAAGAAATTGCAAGATTAAAGTGTTCCATGGAAGATAATGCAAAAGAGACCATTATGAACCTCTGCCTCTCTAATATGAGTACTTGTGAGGAACGTACACTGATTCAACAGGCATACTTTCTAAAATAAAGTTGAGTGAGCAAATGATATTTGACAAATGAAACCTAAGCCACAGAACAAGCAAACACTGCAATTTTCCTGAGAGAAAGGATTACATTACAGAAGTTATATTTTGTTGAGCATTAAACTGAGCTAAACATATTCACATACAAAGTCTTACACACATAGATGTTGACATATAGTAAGATCTACACACACCACAAAACTACCTAGTGCAATAATTTACTCTGGCAAAATGTTCCAGGTCATCTGTCTCTTCTACCTAATTCAGAATTGCTCTGTCATACCGAGAAAAACATTCTATTTATGGACAACTCAGAGGTACAGCGGTAGCATTGTCGCCTCACAGCAAGAGGTTCTCTGGTGCGATTCTTGGTTGGAGTGCCTTCTGTGTGGAGTCTGCATGTCCTGTCTACATTTGTGTGGGCTTCCTCCGGGTGCTCCAGTTTCATCCCATGTTCAAAGACATGCGTCTGGAGCATTTCTCCCTGGGCCACCACTGAAAATTGGCTTTGTTCCAGGTTGAACTTTCCCTGTTAACCAATGTTAAATAAATAAATTTGTGATTGTCCTGTGCTTGCCTTTGCTATGAAGATACACTTGGATGGAAAAAATATAAATGCACGGTCTCAACATTTCTTACCACAACCTAACCCGCTGCTCTCACATGACAGTACTGTGCATAGTATGGACAAAATGAACTAAAATATCTTGTATTCCACACAGAGTAACATAGCTGCACATACCACAATACCAATACTTGAACAGGACAGATTGTGGCTACTGTAAGCATTTTGACTGGACCTCCCATAACAATAAATCACATGCAACATGGAAACTCTTATACCTCCTATTTTCTGAGGCTATGACCCTGGAGATAAATATCCATGTGCATATTAAGCTGTAATCCAGGAGCACAAGTAATCCTCAGTAAATACTTACAGTAGAGCTACAGATCTAAAATAGAGTTTTAGAACAGTAATAAGCAGGTGTCCAATAACAAAGAAACTGCATCATGGACAGGTTTTCTTTAAGGAGTCTGTCCCATCTACAATTCCTATTACCTGGTATCACTTAGCCTGACTTCTGTAGGTAAGGTACTGAGACACTGAAAATGTGAGAGTATTTTTCTTTGCACTGCTGCATTGGAAGTACGATGTACCTTCTAACAAGTGTACACCACATGTATACATATCTCTTTTGCTTGCCAGTAGAGGTGGATGGCCATAGATCATTTGGCTACTAGCCTACAGAAGTGAAAAAATAGAGCAGAGTTGCTGTAGTCTGCTCATCTCTCCTTTAATCAGCATCCCCTGCTCAGAAAGCATAACAGAAATTGTTGAAAGTAATCATACTAATAGCTCTACACAACTACATGGCTTCTACACTGTGATACCATGATATTAAATAACATTACTCTATATACATCTCCATAATATACAACACTGCACCCATATACATCCCCATATTATACAACACCACACCTATAACAGTGCACTGCAATGGGCATGAACCTAATCGACATAGGCTGTACAAAGACTGCTACATATAAATGTAGCACTGAATCCCTTCCATGTTCATCTGCACATCACTACCCTACTGGATGGCAGGGGTTTTGTGAGTTACAGTGCCTTGTGTAGTGCATACAGCTATTCTGAAATTCCAGTCTACATCAAAATGAATGTTACTGGTTTCATCAGTACAAAGTATGACCCTCTAAAGCCAATGTTTGTCAAAGAAGCATAGAGGAGGAGGAGTTTTTCAAAACAGTAGCAAAGACCTGACATTGCATAACTTAGATAATGACTTTTATTAGCCATTCGAGACCTGAACTATAAGGGCAAGGGTGAATAAATATGTATTTTATTTATTTTTTTATTTAACATTTATTTACCAAGAAAGTCCGTTTGGACACAGGTCCTTTTTCAGCAGAGGCCCAGGGAGAAAAGATCCATGAGTAACAGTAAATGTTAATGCACACATTACAGTAATCAATAAAGTATAAAGTAAACAAAATATAGTATACATAAGAAAATGCAAATTTGTTACATCTTGACAACAAAACCTAGGCCTTGAACATAGTTTGTACTATTTGCAAAATGTATGACTTATGTCAAGATATATGGTTAAGACAGGTTGGTAGGAATAAAGGATTAAATATCGGGGAAGAAGTTGGATATGGTTGGGGTATACACTCTGATGTATCAGAGCACTCATGAGTTGTTAGTACAGGAACATAACCACTTATTTTTTAGATAAGCTTTAAGTGATGGCTTAATGTGGTTAGTGGATGAGAATGAGAGAATGAAGCTAGGCAGGGAGTTCCATATATGACATATATAGCTGGAAAATAAAGATTCTCTGGCAGTGTTGCTGGCTTTTGAGATGGTGAATACGTTGTTATTGTTAAGAGTGAAGCAGTCTGCTGAAACTGCAAGGAAGGATGAGATTTTGTAGTGCAGGAGTTCTGGTTGGTTGTGTTACAATTCTGAGAGTTAGAGAGAGTTGGTTGTAAAGAATAATGTTGGAAGGTCAAGACAGTCTATTATCCTTAAAGCTGTACAATCATGTGTTTTATACGGGCAGCCAGATGCAAACTTAGCAATTTTATTATAACATGCTTCCAGCTTAGTTAAGTCAATTTTCCTAAGATTAGTTAAAACTGGAGAGGTATATAGTAGAGTGGAGAGAAGATGGGTTTGTGCTAACGTAAATTTGGCTATTTTGTTTAGGACCCTTTTGTGCATATATAGGCTTCCAAATTTCTTATAAACATTTTTATTGTTGGGGAGACATGTAAGTCAAATTTTAGGTTGTTGTCTGTTTCCACTCGAAGAAGCTTTGTATGAGTTGTCGGGGAGATCACAGTATTGTCTTTGGCTATTATGTTAAATGTTGGGCATGAGACAGATGTCTTGTTAGGTTGGAAGAGTAATAATTTAGTTTTGTTTGGGTTCAGGATTAGATGGGTATTGGCTAATCATGTTTCAACAGAAGTGAAAGATTCCTGTGTTTGAGAATGAAGAGTTGATAGAGAAGTGGCAGCACAGATAAGTGTTGAATCATCTGCATACTGTATTATAGAACCATGTGGAGTAGCTGTGTGTAGATTATTAGTAAAGAGGGAGAAAAGGAGATTGCCCAAGATAGATCCTTGGGGGACACCAATGGATAAAGGAAGGCATGGAGATAGGTCACCTTGCAATAGAACAGATTGCTGATAGCCAGTAAATAGTTATGAAACCAAGTTGTGGCAGATGGTGAGAAGAATAGTTCAGTTAGCACATCTATTAGTTTGGAATGGGAGACCATATCAAAAGCTTTTGATAGCTCTAGAAAGATGGCAGATGCAAAGTTGTTGTTATTCCTGTGATGGTTTATGGTATTAGTGAAGAATAAGAGATGTAGTGGCACTATGTGATGGGCAAAACCCATGCTGAGTGTTTGAGAGAAGGTTATTTGCTAGTAAGAATTTCATGACCTGGATATGAATATACCTTTCGAGTAGCTCAGAAAGAGGTGAAAGAACAGCAATTGGCTGATAGTTTTCCAGTTCTCTGGAAGTTCCCCTTTATGAAGTGGGATTGCATGGGAAATTTTCTACAGTTAAGGGACATTGTTTTCGAGAATGGATCTATTTATAAGGATTGATACTGAGAAGGCTATAGGTTCAGCTGCAATTTTGAGGTATTCACTGGGTAAGTTATCTACGGCAAGTGTAGTAGGTTTTAGTTTCTGGAGTAGTTTTTTTATAGTGGCTGTAGGAACCGGGCAGAAAGAGAACAAGGCATGGTTGGTTGCAGACTTGGCTGGTTTAGTATCAGGAGTAGGGGTTTGCTGCCTTGGAAAGGGCAATTATAGATACAGTAAAATGTTTGTTAATAAATGGTAGCTATGCTATTGGAATTGTTTTGGATGTTTGGAGTTGGTGTAGTAGGTTTTCCTGGATGAAGGATTGCGTTTATAGCCAGCCAGAGTTTTTGATTTTTTTTTGTGTGTGTTTTGAATGTTATAATAGAAATTTATTGTATCCTGGTTTTTTTTTTTGCCTTATTTTCAAGTTTCTGATTCTGTTGTTTAGAAACTACTGTGTTAGTCTTATGCCATAGTTTCCAGGTGGGCCCTAGTGTCGCTGCTTAGCCAGGGGGCATACTTTGATTTTACTCTGACAGTTCTACCAGACGCATGTGCATTTAATATTTCTAAAAAGGATTTATTAAAGTGGTTCACTGCATCATCTAGGTCAAGTTATTTGAGTGGAGTCCAATTGCACCTTTGTAGGTCAGCTAGGAATTTGTCCAGATTAAAGTCATGTTTTTTTTCCGAGTTGTTTAAACATAGTAGGTTTTGGTAGAAATATATGTTGCTGTATAAGAAATGTGGGTAAGTGTTCACACAGACCATCAGGAAGACAACCTGACTGGAATGAGTGAGAGGAGTTATTTAGTAATATCCAAGCCAAGGTTGACTGTTTTTTACTAGCTTTATCTATTTGGGTAGGTTCTTGAATAGTTTGTGTAAAACCATGCAAGTTTATGTGATGGATGGGATGATCTATATCACATATAAACCAGTCTAAATTAAAATCACCCAGTATGAATGTCTCCTGACTAAGGGTGCAAACCAGTCTAAATTAAAATCACACAGTATGAATGTCTCCTGACTAAGGGTACTACTTGCCTAGTGCAATAGACATTTTATAACTGGGACATTATTTCCAGGTGGGATATAGTAGATAATTATATTAAGTGTTTTTCTTGAATTTATATTTAGTCTGGTACAGATAATTTCTGCACTGTTGAGTTGTGGGGTTTTGAAGTCAAGGAAAGTTAAAGTGAGATGGTCTTTAAAGAAGATAGCAACACCACCTCCTCTTTTGCTGAGTCTATCCACCCATAGTATGAGTAACCTGGGGGTAGTATTTCATTATCTTTTGTACCTGGTTTTAGACATGTTTCAGTGATTATGACTATGTCTGGGGAGTATGTGGCTAGAATGACATGGAGGATGCCTAATTTGTTGGCTATACTTCTAATATTAATGTTCATTAGCAATAGGTCTGATGTTTTTCTGTTTAGGATTGGATGTGTAAGGGTGTTGAGACTAGAGTGACTAGGAGGGTTGGTGTTATCTGTGAGTGGTCCAGGGTTTGGGTGGATGTGACTACTAAGCAGTAGCCTAGAAGCAATGTTGGTAAGTAATTTCAATTGTTTGATAAGCTCATTGTTGAATAACTGAGGGTTATAGTGACTATCTTTAGAAGGTATTATTTTAAGTGGAAAATATTGGAGGCTAGTAATATTGACAAGTGTAGGAGAGATGGTGAGATATGTAGATGGATGTAGTAGTATAGTAAGGTGGGTTTGTGGTGTGATGGAAAGTGAGTGTCTGGAAAGTGTTGTGGTGATATGTAGTGAGGTGAGATAGTAATATGAGTGTAGTAAGAAGTGATAGGTGAAGCATGGGCATGTTATAGGTCTAGGAGGAGGAAACAGGATAGCAGAAAGGGTATGTAATTGGATGGATAGAATGAGGGAGTGTCATCCTAGTGCATAAGATTAGAAACACTGGGCAATGGGGGTGGGTGGGTTATGGGGGCAGTATAGGGGAGCAGAGTGAGGCCAAAGGGCAAACAGAGCGGGCAGAGCAAGGCCTAGCAGGAGGGAGTCAAAAAAAAAAAAAAAAACAATCAGGAGCCAGTAAATGTATGTAAAACAATACACTATGCTAGACCTTTTGATCTTACAGAAAACAAATGCTGCTAGCAGCTGCTAGCAAGCTTTCTAAAGATGAGCAGAGCTAAGGGAATTGGGACTTAACTAAAGTTTTGTTTTGGAATAGTTTTAATCTTAGACTCTGGAGCTCACCTGTTTGCATACCGAATGAATAAGGATCTTATACAATTAGTAGAGTATGTTGCTACCTAGTGGCCGACTTGATTAAAGATCACTAAGTTGGAAGCAGAATGGAGCTCACTGCAGTGGTGCTAACATCACAATGATAGTCACAAAGTAAGAAAAAATTGTTAAAAACAATTCAATTATATTCACTTAAAGATTAATTGTAAAAGAAGGCTTGTGTATAAAAGTTGAGATTTCCCAAAGCTGATTTGAGCTTTTGCTGAAACTTTGCTTTAGAACCGAAGGTGGGGGGTGGATGACCCCGAGGCTTGTAGATGGCCTGACCAAACTGCAATGAGAAAAAATAGACAGGGTGAGCAGAAAGTGAATCGTGCAGTTCTAGGAGAAATGGAGACAAAATGGGAGAGAACAGAGGATATTAGTCAGAGAGTGATGGAAAGATTATCAGAAGACAGAGAGTGGGTACAAGAAATGGTACAGTAAGTAGGTACACTGATAAATGTCCAGGGAAGAGGAAAGAATCAGAAAAAAGTGGAAAGAGTGTCAAGGCAGATCATAATAGAACATTTATATATATATATATATATATATATATATATATATATATATATATATATATATATATATATACATACACATACACACATATATAAAAAATAAGGTACAGCCAGTCACCCAAATACTGTTAAAGTTATTAAACTTAGAACAGGGGAAAAACATAAAAAAGACCGGGGAGGCGATATCTATATTCTACAAGCTATTGAATAAAAGCCAGAACCAAACTCTAGATCTTAGGGAAGTGTAATAAAAAATATTACATTGAAAAAAAATTTTATATATCGTGTTTCTTCATATAGGATCTAGTTGTTTTTTTTTTAATTATTTAGTAGCTCTGCCTTCTGTTATAACAGTGCCATTAAAAAAACTGAATCCTGTTTATTTAGTGAAGATCATAGTTTATTCTTTGTTTTATGATTGTATTGATTCTATGTATATATATGTTCCCTCAGCGATGGTGACATCCATCCTAACCCAGGACCAACTGGTAACTCCACTAACATACCTTATAATAACTCATACGCTATCCCCTCAGTACTAACCACTGTTTCTAATGCCTTACTTATTGGACACCTCAATATCCGCAGTATTAACAATAAGATTGCCCATCTCCATGCCCTCCTTGATACTCTTTGACATTTTCTGTCTCACTGAAACTTGGCTGAAACCTGGTACTAATGATAATGCAATACTTCCCCCTGGATATAACATATTGAGAATGGACCGCATAAAACGTAAGGGTGGAGGAGTAGCACTTCTGTTTAAAAATGGACTAAAAATCACTGCACAACCTTACAACCCACTAAAAGTTGTTAAAGCTGAGATCCCTACCTCTAAACTACAACTAAACCCTAATAAATCTATCTATATCATCTGTATCTACCTACCCCCTGGCAATAACTTCACTACAATTGAAAATATCTTAAGTTGGATATCTTCTTCCTACTCACAAGAAACAATCATTTTAGGAGACTTTAACTGTGATTGGTCCTCTATCAATACAAATAATCATCTCATATTAATCTTCATGGCTTTACTCAGCTAATCAATAATCCCACAAGAATCAATAAACCCAATAACAAAAAAAGTATTTTAGATTGGATTCTTATTAACAAACAGCAACAAACATATACAATAGGAACTTTGCCTGATGATGTAAGTGATCATTCCTTAACTTATATCATAAGACAAAAGAGTGACATTAATTACACCCCTACCTACAGGGTTTCACGTAGCAAGAAACACTTTAACCCATTATTATTCCAAAATGAACTAAAAGCCTGTAAATGGAATCTTCTAAAAACCCTAACCCTTGAAGATGCTATCACATATTTCAATACCAAATTCCTATCAATCCTTGACCAACATGCTCCAAAACGATCTATCAGAGTTAAATCTAAACCTGCCCCCTGGCTGTCCAAAGAGACAAGACAAAAAATACTACTTAGGAATAAATCTTGGGCTAAATGGAGAAATACAAAAACTACTTCAGACCAACAAGCCTTTAGACAGTTAAGAAATAGCACTAAAAAAGCTGTTTTTATAGATAAAAAGAACTATTACTGTAAACTAAAGAAAACTCATCATAACAACCCCAAAAGGTTCTGGTCAACCTTAAATTCGCTCCTACACCCAGGCCACTCTAGTACACCTTCACCTTCAGGGCCCGAAAAGAATACCTCACATCAAACTGCCAATGCCTTTAACTCCTTTTTCACAGACACCATTAATTCACTAGCAAGTCATCTCACAATAGACAAATCTAACCTTCCCACTGGTACATCTACTAATCTCCCTATATTCCAACTACAACCCATCTCTACTTCCTACATCCTAAAACTCATCCAAAAACTCAAACCTTGTACCCCATCTGCAGATCAGTTACCATCTTAATACCTTCAAAAAGCAGCTGAAGCAGTTGCTTATCCCATATCCCTCCTTATAAATAGAACCATCAATGAAGGAAGCATCCCTGCTATCTGGAAAATTTCCCACATAATCCCTTTATATAAAGGAGGTAGCTCAAATGACTATTCTAACTACAGGCCTATAGCACTCATCACCCTTAGCAAAAATTATGGAGAAATGTATTCATCATCAGCTAATGCACCACTTAACTCAATATAACTTACTAGCCAACTGCCAACATGGCTTTAGGCCATTTCATAGCACTACAACAGCTCTCCTATCTTTTACCGAGTGTATCAATAGAAACCGCAATAATAGTATTCTGTCATCAGCACTCTTTATAGACCTGTCAAAAGCCTTTGACATGGTAAACCACAATATGCTCATAAAACCCTTGAATCTCTCTCTCTAGATACCAAAGCTATTCAATGGTTCACTTCCTACCTTAATAACAGGCAACAGGCAGTTCTCTGGGATAATACACTTTCATCCCTTCTGCCAGTCTCTCTTGGAGTCCCACAGGGGTCCATCCTAGGACCTCTCCTCTTCTCTTTATTCATAAATGACTTACATGCAGCAATACCTCAAGCTACATGTATTCAATATGCAGACGACTCAACACTCATATGCTCTGCTAACACCTCCTCTGAACTACAAACCCTAACACAGAATGTATTTAGCACAGTTGAGGCATGGTTCTTAAAATGCTGCCTCCTTTTGAATGCCAGTAAAACCAAACTCATGCTCTTCAGGCCTAATATTAAGTCTCCCCTCATAGACTTCTCTATTACTTCTAACAATGGCACACATATAAGCCCCTGACTCAACCACTAAGCTGTTAGGTATTATAATTGACAATAACCTCACTTTTGATAATCACATTAATAACACTATTAAAACCGTAAATAGAAAACTCGGATCCTTATATAGAATTAAAACCTTTTTAACTCCACAGGCCAAAATCACACTTGCTCACTCTCATCTTATTTCTACTCTTCTTTATGCTTCATCCATATACACTAACCTAAAGAAAAATAACCTCACTAAACTAGCAAATGCATACGATAGCATTGCTAGATTTGCCACTGGAAACCCATTTAGAACTCACCACTGTCAGAATCTACAACAACTAGACTGGCTAGAACTAAAAAAATACACTATTACTCTCCCAACTTACCTTTGTTCATAGGATATTTTACCAACCAAAAAATACCCCTATACTTTCTGACCTTATTTCTCCCTATTCTAACCTAAATTCTTTACGCTCCTCTAATAAACTTCTTGTGAAGTTAAGTAAGTCCAATAACATAGCAGGTGATTCACTTTTCTTCATCACCATAGATAAATACTGGAATCTTCTACCTACCACTCTAACTTGTACCTCGTCACCCTTCCTCTTTAAACAAAAGCTCAAACAACATCTAAAAACACTCTGGCTATGCCCATGCATCAGCCCTGACTAATCTTATGATTCTACTAATTACTCTTCTTTTAATCACCCTCTCTTACCTCTCCCTACTCACTCTCCTTGAGTAGACATTCTCTAAAACACCCTTGTTAATTAGCCTCTGTTATGAATTTATATAGAACTCTCTATGGTTTATACTTACTTAATCAATTATACTCTTCATGAATGTTTTACTAAAGTATAACTCCCCTATCTTGTACTGTAAAGAAAATTAGAGTAAGTGTCCTTCCAAATATATATTTTCAACTAGTATAATCTAGATTAAACCTTATTTCTGTTTGTGTTTTACTAACTACTTACTTTCTTTATATAAATGACTTGTTTGTATTAACTTCAATGTGGAGCTTTTCTCCCCGGGCCTCTCCTGAAAATGGAAATGTATCCAGTTGGACTAGCCCAATAAACAAATGTAAAATAAATAAATAAAAATAAATAAATGTATATATATATATATATATATATATATATATATATATATATATATATATATGATCCCTATCACATGGTCGACAAGCCATCTGATCGACTTTCATTTGGTCAACAGTTCATTTGGTCGATAAGCAGTTTTATGTGGGGGGCTGTGCCATCTCCAACACGGCAGTCTTACGATTTACTGCACTGTTATAACTTGATATTACTTGTGAACCTCTGCTATCTCTGTAAAAAACAAAAACAAAAAAAATCTTGCTTTTTCCCACTTTTCTGAGAGTTAAAAAAGTTCAGTTACAGGCTTGCTGTTCCTGAACTGTTTGAAAGTTTCTGTGAGGCCATTTTTGCTTGGGCTGAAGGAGGGTCTCTCTGTTGATCAGTGGCAGTGACTAACATTGAGCAGCTTCCCTGCCCCCCGTAGAGGTGGTTACTGACTTGAAACTGTAGTTTTATTTTCCCTTTTGGGTCTATTCCTGCTTCTTTCCAGCCCCTGCTATCAAGCACGCTTTAACGTGCTTTAGCGATTTAGCAGAGTTGCCACTAGAGCAGCATCGGGCAGTGCCGGTTAAACAAGGTTAAACTCTTTCTGGCTCCAGAAAGTCTGTTCTTCAATTTTTCCCTTAGAACTGCTCTGTTAGGAACCTAAACAGTTTACACCTACACTAAAAAGTGCAGCACTTGTTCCAAATAGCTTTTTCTTCTCAAAAAGCTCAGCACTTGTCTTATAAGCATATCCCTTATCTTATAAGCATTCTCTTTGCAGGTCAAGCACTCCTATATTATACAAATCTCTCACTAGCAAAACCCCCCAGGAGTGCCCACTTCCCTGCTAAGCCCACTACTTTTCTGTCTCATACCAACTCATAATTCTTTCTAGCATGTCGAAGGGTCAGATGTTGGCGTCCCCTCCTGCCCATTTGGTGAATCTGGGAATTCTGAGACAATGTTACAATTGCCTCATGTACACGGACAACCCTCTCCTCCTCCCACGTAACACTAACACTTGTGAGAGATGCAGCTATTTAGCCAGACTGGAGGCTGAGCTCTCTCAACTCAGGACTGGCAAGACCAGGCAGGAGGAGAAGGCAGCTACACACACCACAATACCAGGCTCACATAACTCAACCACACCACTGAATCAAACACATAAACACACTAAGACATACTCGGAGGCTCTGAGTAAAAATTTACCTAAACAGCAGAGGCCTCCAAAGCAGACACCCAAGCAACTGCAAACTCAATACACCACACAAACAACACATAAACAACAAAATCAGTGTGCAAAGCAGTCACTGCCCTTAAGGCCAAATACAACACCAAACATACTTGTCATAGGTGACTCCATATTCAGACACACTGACGTCCCGCTCACCAGACTGAGTAAGGAGAAGGTCACAGAAAGCTGCCTGTCAGGTGCTAGAATCCGCCACATAACACAAGCACTCAGGTCTCTCAACAGCAGGTACAAGTACGACTCAGTCATTGTCCACGCTGGTGTCAACGACCTGAGACGTACCTCCTTGGACTACATGAAAAGAGACATTGAGGAGCTCTCTGATTATGTAGCCCAGGCAGGTATGACCCTGACCTTGAGCAGTATCCTACCTTCACCTAGAATGATGCCACAATACAGTGATAAGATGATCAGCTTTAATAATTGGCTTAAATTCTGGTGTCATTCAAAGGGGATCCAATGTCTGTCTGCCTGGGATGACATGGTGGACAAGCCACGCTGCTTCACAAGGGACGGCTTGCACCTGTCACCCTAGGCTTCCGGATATTGGCAAAGGCTCTTGCCACCCCATAGTGCCTTTTTAGGCAAGGCTCAATTTCTAAACCTACCACCCTACAACACAAAAAAGTAAAAAAACTAAGGGTAATGCTGCTCAATGCCAGAAGTCTCAATCTCAAGATGCACGCACTCGAGGCCCTTCTCAGTATGGAGAACATCGATGTCTGTGCTGTGACAGAAACCTGGTTCAAGGCTCATGAGAGCACCCCAGCACTAGCAGGTTTCACCTCATATCATGCCCGCCCCAAAATCCGGACAACACCAAGAAAGGAGGGGGGGTGTCCATATTCATAAAGGACACTCACACCTCAAGGTTGGTGGCAACGCACGATACATCGGAGACCATCCAGGTGCAATTAACCATAGGCAAGACTGCTCTGCAATTTGTAGCATGTTACAGGCCACCCTCTCAAACTCAGGAACCTCACATGGCCTTCCTGAAAACAATGGAGGGGATAAATGTATCTCCAAACACCATCATACTAGGTGACTTCAACCACCCTAATATAGACTGGGAACACTACTCAAGCCCAAACACTCTAGCCCAAAGGTTCCTGGAGTTCATAAACTCAAATGCCATGGAACAACTAGTCACCATCCCCACAAGAGGAGAAAACATACTTGATCTCATCATCACGAACATGGGATCACAATGTTCAACACCGAAGTAAACCCCTCACTGGTGAGATCAGATCATAAACTAATCTCGCTGGAGGTCCTCATCCCCCCCACCTGAAATAAAAAGACCACAGTGAAAAACTTCTCAAAAGCCGACTTCACACTTCTAAAACTAGTGTGGTCTCCTTTAAGGCCCCTGAGCCAGTGGTAAACATTACTCAAACCGCTGAATCACTTACAAATGCCTTCTACCAGCACCTACAGGACTGCATGGATCAGGCAATCCCAAACAAAACTAAGACTCTTTGTACCAAAGGCAAGCGTCCAGTCTGGTGGACCCCAGCCATAAACAAGCTCTACAACAAAAGGAGGAAGCTACTACAAGATAGAGCAAAATCCTTGAAAGGTAAGACACCTTTGATCATTATAAGTAAAAAACTAAGAGCTCTCATAAAATCATCCAAGGCAAATTTTGAGAGAAAAATCGCCAAGGACTCAAAAGACAATCATAAGGCCTTCTTTAGCTATGTTAAAACCTAGGAGGAAACTCCCAGATATGCTCAGAATTAGTTCAAAATGATGTGAAGATTACTGAACCTACACACATTGCCAACATACTGGCTTACAGGTTCAGTGCAAACTCCCCCCCCCCCCAAAAGGAGAGATATCTATACCTGAGGATTGTAGCCCCCTAAACATCTCCAACGCCCAAGTGAGAACTGCTCTCCAAAGCAAAAAACACACCAACCATGGGACCGGATGGTGTCCCCGGCTGTGTGCTCCATGAACTCAATGAGGAATTAAACCCGCAGTTAGGACAGCTGTTTAATCTTATCCTCACCTCAGGATACGTACCCAAGGAGTGGCGACGGCGACTGTGGTCCCACTTCACAAGGGCGGTGCCTCCACCGACCCTGGAAATTACCGTCCCATTAGCTTGACAAGCCTTATCTGCAAAGCCATGGAGAGGATCATAATGGAACTCATAAATAAAGACATAGGGAACTTGCAGACTTTGGATCCAACCCAGTTTGGCTTTGTCAAAGGCAGATCATGCCTTTTAAACTTGGTTGATTTTTTTCGAGACAGTCACCAAGGCCATTGATGAGGGAAAGGCAGTCCATACAGCCTACCTTGACCTGGCAAAGGCCTTCGACACAATACCCCACTCAGGTATCATCGAAAAACTCATCAGCTTGAATGTAAACCCATACATCACAAGATGGGTTGCAAACTGGCTAAGTGACAGAACCCACAGGGTCAGAGTTGCTGGAGCCATGTCAGACTCAAAGCCTGTCACAAGTGGTGTCCCACAGGGCTCAGTCCTGGGTCCACTCTTGTTCAGCATCTACTTTTCTGAAGTACAAGCAAACACAGGAGGGTTATGGCTGACAAAGTTTGCAGATGACTGCAAACTGGGCCATAGTCGAAAACACATCTGACACAGATATCCTTCAGAAGGGCCTCACAGAAATGGATAACTGGTGCCAGAGCCATGGCCTAAAGTTAAATGCCAAGAAATGCATAGTCATACCCTTCGAAAAACAAGGTTACCCCTAGCTACCATATAGGTGGCAATCCACTGAGCACAGAAGAAGTCATCAGGATCTGGGGACCCAGGTTGACAGTAGCCTTCGCTTGACACTCATGTTGCTAAAGTAGTTAGAAAACCTTCTACATTGCACACCTGATCATGAAGGGATTCACATCTAGATCAAGGGAGGTCATCGTCCACCTGTACTCATCACTCATTAGACCTATGATTGAGTACAATGCCCCATTCGGAATGTATCTGACCCGACACCTGCAGCAGCTGGAAAGGCCCCAAAAGTTCCTCACCAAAAGGATAAAGGGTCTCAAAATATGTCTTATGCTGCCCGACTGAAAGAACTCCAGCTCTATTCAGTCTCATACCGCTTGCTCAGAGGTGACCTGTGCCTGACATATAAGGCCATGTCAAACCCTGATTTGATGAATATGCTTCACCTCAAAAACTCTAGATCCCTCAGAACCACAAGGGCGGGAGACTTAAACCTTGACACGGTTATTAATAGAACATGCTGGAGGGACAGATTCATCACCCAGAGACTCCCTATGCTGTGGAACAAAATCCCGGTACATGTGAGGCAGAGTACCTCGCTGGCCTTGTTCAAGAGGAATCTTGACCAATGGATGGGGGATCGCAGATATACCCCAGGGATTACTTCAGTGTCACTGCTTGACAGAGGCACAGCAAAATAATAGGCATAGTTTTATTCAAACTAAAGGGGTGGCGAAAGCCAAATAACTATGGGCTAGGCTTATAAATGCCCTTGGGCAGATAGCCTAGTATGAACCTATGAACCTATGAACCTATAATTGACAATAACCTCACTTTTGATAATCACATTAATAACACTATTAAAACCGTAAATAGAAAACTCGGCTCCTTATATAGAATTAAAACCTTTTTAACTCCACAGGCCAAAATCACACTTGCTCACTCTCATCTTATTTCTACTCTTCTTTATGCTTCATCCATATACACTAACCTAAAGAAAAATAACCTCACTAAACTAGCAAATGCATACGATAGCATTGCTAGATTTGCCACCGGAAACCCATTTAGAACTCACCACTGTTAGAATCTACAACAACTAGACTGGCTAGAACTAAAAAATACACTATTACTCACCCAACTTACCTTTGTTCATAGGATATTTTACCAACCAAAAAATACCCCTATACTTTCTGACCTTATTTCTCCCTATTCTAACCTAAATTCTTTACGCTCCTCTAATAAACTTCTTGTGAAGTTAAGTAAGTCCAATAACATAGCAGGTGATTCACTTTTCTCCATCACCATAGATAAATACTGGAATCTTCTACCTACCACTCTAACTTGTACCTCGTCACCCTTCCTCTTTAAACAAAAGCTCAAACAACATCTAAAAACACTCTGGCTATGCCCATGCATCAGCCTGACTAATCTTATGATTCTACTAATTACTCTTCTCTTAATCACCCTCTCTTACTTCTCCCTACTCTCTCTCCTTGAGTAGACATTCTCTAAAACACCCTTGTTAATTAGCCTCTGTTATGAATTTATACAGAACTCTCTATGGTTTATACTTACTTAATCAATTATACTCTTCATGAATGTTTTACTAAAGTATAACTCCCCTATCTTGTACTGTAAAGAAAATTAGAGTAAGTGTCCTTCCAAATATATATTTTCAACTAGTATAATCTTGATTAAACCTTATTTCTGTTTGTATTTTACTAACTACTTACTTTCTTTATGTAAATGACTTGTTTGTATTAACTTCAATGTGGAGCTTTTCTCCCCGGGCCTCTGCTGAAAATGGAAATGTATCCAGTTGGACTAGCCCAATAAACAAATGTAAAATAAATAAATAAAAATAAATAAATGTATATATATATATATATATATATATATATATATATATATATATATATATGGATCCCTATCACATGGTCGACAAGCCATCTGATCGACTTTCATTTGGTCAACAGTTCATTTGGTCGACAAGCAGTTTTATGTGGGGGGCTGTGCCTCTCACACCCCCCCTAACTATATATATCAACTCCAGGGTCGCACAACATTGGGGAGGGGGGTAAATCTGCCTGTCGACCAAATGAATTGTCGACCAAATGAAAGTCGATCAAATGGCTTGTCGACCATCTCAGGTAGACCCATATATATATATATATATATATATATATATATATATATATATATATATATATATATATGTATATGTATATATCATATCTTTCAACCTCTTAGTGCAAGAAATCTGGACAAAGCCCAACAAAATAGGGGGAAAAGCCCAAAAATAGGGACAGATTTTAAATATTGCTCTTACAAACTTAGAAAGTTGCTAGAGTAACAGGGTTTGTTTTAATATACTTTTTCTGAAGGATTTGAAGTGTGAAACACCAGTGTATGTCATTATTTAGTGACTTCAATCCTCAGATTAACCTACTGATTTGCCAGAAAACCACACATTTTTATGAGGAACAGACCAAAAATATGAGCCATAAATCTGTACATTCTGCAAAAAATCTGTACAGTTGGGAGGTATGATTTATGCATAATATGCTAATCCATTCATCTATCCATTTTCAGTTTCCTGCTGGATGTGGCAGACACATTTTACCATATAGCTGTTATCCTGAATTATATTCTGGAAATGTGTGTTTATTTATTATAGCAAATAAGCAAATTTTCTAGAAAGTGTGTGTATCCAAGAGAGCATGCTCATGTATATGTCTGAAAAACATTTTAGACTAACTGTCATCAGATATCTATTGCTTTGCATTATAGTGTTTCAGAATAATTATTTAGCATGCAGCATTTTCAAGGCAAATAACTGATTCTCAGAATTCTCCACTGTCATGCTAAAAGCATCCATAAAGATCAGGGACATGGAAGCCTTCAATGCAGGACATAACTGCATTTTTAATTTTCAAGGCCATTAAGTGAAGAAAATCAATTTATTCTAATACTGCCGCTGACAAGTTTGAATACTTATTACTACATTCATGTTGTTCTACATTTTCTGCAGTATTTATTGTTATTTGGGAAAAAATGGGGAGCTGTTGAGAGAACTGACAGTATCGAGATTATGCTGACAGCTTCAGCATACAAAAACTAAATAGGTACGTTAAGTATTCAATATTACATGGATTTGCTGACATGCATCATGGAGGCTGACATTTCCCTCTTTCTGAGTAATTATTTTCTAAGCCGCTGATTAGTTCTTCATTACTATCTCACTCCCAGAATATTTTACAGAAGAAAACAAAACAGTTAATCTCCTGTGCCAAAAGTGTTCCTGTCAGATATGGCATTTATTGAAAATGACAGCTATGTTGAAGGTTTCTAGCACAATAACTGCACAGACAGTATCTACTCAGTGAGATGAATTAAGAAGTGAGTAATTATTTTCAGTCATAACATCTAACTCAGCATTATGACAGAAATTATGTCTGCAACTGAAGAAGTACATTGTCAGCATTCTGCATGAAGTTAATGCATTTTTGAGCTTATCCATAATGAAAGAAATCAGAGATATTTTTATTCTGTTTAGGAACATTAAGTATCTAAAGCATTTTCAGGTAAAGATTAAAATGATCAAAAGACTAGTGCCATTCGTTTCTTTTGTGTGTGTGTGTGTGTGTGTGTGTGTGTGTGTGTGTGTGTGTGTGTGTGTGTGTGTGTGTGTGTGTGTTGTTGCTAGTAAATGAGGATAACTTATTTATGAACAACCGTGGATAAATAATGTAAGAGAAGAATATTCTGATGCTCCCTAGTAATCAAGAAATAGAAATAGCAGAAAGTATCCAGAATCATCAGCTAGGGCTGCAATGATTAGTTTTTGTTTTACTTTAATGATAACTGACTCACTTTTTTTCTGAAATATTTTAGATAGCTGCCTCATATAATTAACTTAATGTATCTGAATTTTTTTTTTTTTACTTATAGTAACGTAAGCACATTTGTTTAACATCTGCAGGAACATAGAACTTACAGGTTGGACTGGCATTGTATGAATGAAAAGAACAGGACAGTAGTTGCCCCAGGCATCATATCATACCTTCTGTTTCTGCCTCAGATAAGATGGCAGCAGACAGCAAGAAAAAGACATGAACCAGGAAGTGCAGACATTCACTAAATCTTCACAAAGAATAGTTAAAATGAAACAGGTAGTACCCATATTTCCAAGATGACATGCTTCTGTTTTCTTTATTTTGTAAAGTGCATATGTGATAGCGACACACAAAAAAAATGGGCATAAGAGGGGAACTGATCAGCAAAATGTATTCTACATGTCACTATGTTGGACGTTAAAGAGCCCTCCAGGCTTCTGTAGTATATTTGAAGATTAACTCTTTTGCTGAATGCAAACAGTTCATATAGATGTTCTACTTAAAGGATTTATCAGGCATCTTCACCTTCATTCATCCTCAGTGTTAGCCCTCATATTCTTGCTTTGGTTAAAGGACTTTCTAAAGCAGCATGTTCGACATCAAGTTACGCAGGTAATAAGAGAAATTGTCAATTATTTGTTTTCTTAAAATGTAACTCAGAACATGTAAACTAGAAATACACTGCTAATATCCTACACATTCCTGTCTGCACAGTGCAAGAAATCAATGACACATCACTAATTAAGCAAGAAGAGTTACACTTCTGTGTAAGCAGGTTGGATATTATCAGTACTCTGTTGAATGCATTTTCCATCCCAGTCAAAATGTAAGAAACATGTAAAAACGTCTCAAGTCTTAATCTTTAGGGCTTACCATTTATTGCAGAATAAGAGCACAAATTAAAAAAAAGGCCAGTGTTCCATAGACAAGGTAAACTAGATAGAATAGGAACATACAACAAAAAGAAAATAGCTCTCACAGTCCAGACATTAGTTTTCCTAAATGGAGAGTTTATTACCAGGTATAATTATAGAAATAGTGGTACAATGTGGATTAAATTGTGGTTATGTTCCCCTGTACTACTAATAGACAGGTGCAGCTCCTAAATGCTCTATGTCATGCATGGGTCCCTTCCAGTTATGTATGGTATCATCCCAGTTATTCACATTAGGGGTAATATATAATTATTGACCATGGGGTGGGTAAGGACAATCTAAACAAATGCCAAATGGGATAGATTATTTCAAGTACAAAAAAGGAAATTGGCCAGGCTTTAATTGGCCCGTAAGGGCAACTAACCTAGTACTTACCTATAATCACATGAAACATTAAAGTTTATCATAACACATGCTGGATTTCAAGAACATCCTATGTTGACCTTTAATGCTGTGAAATGAAGGCCAAGATTGCTTCTGAAGCAAGTTAATGGATAACTTATTTAGACTGGGTTGAGATGATGTTCATTCTCTAATCTTGGAAGGTGTTGCATGATCGTATTTCAAATTTTTAGTTACTGATATATGTTTGCTGTATTAGTGTCTATGATTTGGTGTTTACTCCCCCAGTGATGCACTCCTGACATAGACTTCAAGGTAGTGTGAGATCAGACCTTGTCCTTGGACATGGCTGAGGTCACAACTGAACATTTAAGTATAATGACAATTCCTGAAGCCATTTCAATCACTTCTGGTTTTCCGATTGAATGTTTCTTCTTATGAATTATAACATTTTAAATGCTTTATTAATTTAAAGGTAAACATGCAGCACTGTTAAATAAAAAGACAAATCAGTCTGGTATAAAAGGTACCTTGATACCAAAGTAGTGACTATATATGCCCTATAGATTTACAATGAACACAGAACATGCTTTTCTGACTTTGTTGATAACATCACAGTTAGGCTTTACATTTTCTCTACCACTCTCTGTAAATATTTATTATTATGCAATGCCTCCTCTAAATTGTGCACGCTGATTGGCCAGCCCAACCAGCGTGCCCGTTGTAAATCCCTCAATATACTAACAGAAAAAGGTCCGGTCGCCCAGACCTTTTCTGTTAGTATAAAACACTGTCTCGCTATGTTAAAAGAGTTTAACATAGCGACACAGGTTTAAAAAAAGCAACGCAGATCTCCGTTGCTTTTTTTAAAGCTGTCTCGCTATGTTAAACTCCTTTAACATAGCGACATTAGTAAAAGCAACGGAGATCTTGCGATCTCCGTTGCTTTTTAACCTGTCTCGCTATGTTAAATGAGTTTAACATAGCGAGACAGCTTTAAAATAAGCAACGGAGATCTCCATTGCTTATTTTAAAGCTGTCTCGCTATGTTAAACCCATTTAACATAGCGAGACAGTAAAAAGCAACGGAGATCTTGCGTTCTCCGTTGGTTTTGCCCACAACTCTGATGTACTGCGTAGGCATGCGCGGAACACCAGACAGCTGCGGAAGGGCAGCAAAGAGGCATTATACAATGCCATTATTTAAGAAAAGTAATTATTTCTTTTCTTAAATAATGTCATTGTATAATAGCAATAACCCACTTCTGGGACCAAACCACGGGACCAAACCACGCCAACCGTGGGTAAATCCAGCATTACCCACACCCAGGCGTGGGTTATTTCTATATTATACCATGACCCCCCCAAAACGTGCACGCTGATTGGCCAGCATGCCCATTGTAAATCGAGTTATACTAATGGAAAAAGGTCCGGTTGCCCGGACTTTTTTCCATTAGTATAACTCGGTTTTTTAAAACACTGTCTCGCTATGTTAAATGGGTTTAACATAGCGAGACAGCTTTAAAATAAGCAACAGAGATCTCCGTTGCTTATTTTAAAGCTGTCTCGCTATGTTAAACCCATTTAACATAGCGAGACAGTGTTTTAAAAAAAGCAACGGAGAAAGCAAGATCTCCGTTGCTTTTTTTAGTGTTTCACTATGTTAAATGAGTTTAACATAGCGAGACAGTTTTAAAATAAGCAACGGACATCTCTGTTGCTTATTTTAAACTGTCTCGCTATGTTAAACTCATTTAACATAGTGAAACACTAAAAAAAAAAGCAACGGAGATCTTGCTTTCTCCTTTGCTTTTGCCCACAGCTCTGATGTACTGCGCAGGCGCCGCAGTATATCAGAACTGCCGCGGATGCCAGACATCTGCGGAAGGGCAGTAAACAGGCATTATACTATGTCATTATTTAAGAAAAGTAATAGTTTATTTTCTTAAATAATGTCATGGTATAATAGCAATAACCCACTTCTGGGTGTGGGTAATGCTAAATTTACCCACGGTTGGCTTTGTTTGGTCCCTCGGGCTTCGCGCTCGGGACCAAACCACGCCAACCATGGGTAAATTTAGCATTACCCACACCCAGGCTTGGGTTATTGCTATAATATTGTCATTTTATGGTGGTTAGATCACATACTTTGTAATTAAAACTATTGCTTTTTTGCTGTTTGTGTGATGCTAAGTTTATTGATATCAGTGGTAAAGTAATTACTAGATTAGTAACATACACAAAAAATTCCATGAGTATGGCTGAAATGACCTAGGCCTGATTGATTACCTCAATGCTGAAGGAGCTGTTGGGAAGATACAGACCATTACTAACTTCCACATCTTCTGGAAGTCAAGGAAGGTGGCCTGATCCACTGTAATGCAGTCTTCTGACATAGGTATTCGGCATACATCTTAGTGACCAGTAATATGCAACTTGCTCTGCCAAACTGTAGTTGGGACCTAGTTTACTTGATCAACTTTTTAAAACATCCAAATTTATATAGCCAAGATCATATGACTGACATTTTAAAAAGTTGAAAAAGAAAGACACAGAACATATAATGTTTTTGCATAGGGATAAGATCTCTATGCACCCCACACTCCCCTGATAATTATATATACTAACTGTGACATCAAACTACAGTGGGAAAAGGGCATATTCCCTGATCCCCACTGTATTTTGATCTCAGTAAAAACACTTTGACTGTTTTAAGAAGTTGATCATATTGTCTTGACCATATGAATTTTGCTGTTTTAAAAAGTTCATCAAGTAAAGTGCATCCATTGTTCATTAGTAGCACTCCCTAATGAGGTGTAAATAGGAGTGCACACCTGTCCATAGCAAGGGGAGGAGTCTTAGTAGGTCTTGCATGCATGCCATCCACAAGGGATATCCGAACTTCCTGTCAATGATAACTCAGCATAGCCTGTCTCTTCCAGTGATTGAGAATTATTGAGCCAATGGAGCACTTAGAAGAGTAGGCTACATTTTTTAAGTAGTTCTAGGGAAAACAGAATATAAAAAGGTGAGGTTGTTTTTCTTTTATTGATATTTGTTTAACAGGGTAGTGCACTGATCAGTATTGACCAATTTCAGGCTCAGTCAGGGTAAAATACACATTTCACAAACAAAAAATACAGAAATATAAGCAAGAACAGGTTAACTCTGACTAAATACAAATAAAAAATTGTGTATATACATTATAGTGAACAAGCACAGTGCAATGTACAATCAAGCAGACTATAATGTGCAATATGTACATTAGTTTCTAAAGTGGATCAATCTTCAGTAAATCTTCAGAGAGAAGAGGAGGCTTAGAAAGGAGAAGGTGTTACGTATGTGTTGAAGCATGACCATTTGGGTTGGATGAAAAAGTACTTTTTGAGTTGCATTCTGAATTTGGAATACATGTTGGTTTCCATAAGGTTGAGAAGTTGCCAAAAATTAGGTGTCTGAGAGAAGAAAGCATGCGGTTGTTTCTAAGGATAAGGAGGGTTGGTGTGGCTTCTGAATAGTGTCATGTTGCATGAGGAGGTTTTTCATGAAGTTTAGCTGCAAGGGGAGTAAATGTGTGAAGCTGGAGTAGTTTGCAGAGTTGGGATTGTAACAGTTGGTTATATCTTTGTTTTATGGGTAGCCATTTGTTTTTTTCTAGGGTGATACAGTGATGCCCACAGAGAAGTGAGTTTGTAATGAATTGCAAATGCTATTAGAGACAGTCTCAAGTGTGTCAATATTTCTCTTAGAAACAAAAAGTGGGAGTCCATATTCAAGAAGAAAAAGGGGAATTCTTTTGCCAATAGATACTCTGGCTGGTTGGGATAGAAAAGGAGAGATCTTTTGGCCCAAAAGAGGAAGGATTTTATACTGGCTCTCACTTTGTCCATGTGGAAATGGAAGTTTAGTGACTGATCAAGTCACATTTTTAGGTATTTGCAGATGAAGGTTGATTCTAGATAGGTGCCTTGGGAATTTTCTGTGGAGTTTAAAAAGAATGGTGTTAGTCCTGGTGGGTTGAGTAGTTTATATTTTTTTGAGCCATTGGTGGATCTCATTTACATCTGAATGGAGATGGCATTGAATGCCAGTGTGAGAGTGACCCGCTTGGTAAATGATCATGTCATCAACATAGAGAAGTGTGAAATGGTCATATGGAAGTTTATTAATGAATATGGATAAGATGACGGGGGCAAGAATTGATCCTTGTACTACACCTTTGACAATAGGTGCAGATTATGGTTAGGAGGATCCTGTTTTAACTATGAAATGTGTGTCAGTAAGGAAGATTTTAAACCAAGGAGCAGTGTTTGGACTGATACCAATTTCAATTAGTTTGCTTTGGAGAAAATACAGTTCAATAATGTCAGATGCCTTTGTAAGGTCTATAAATAGGGCGTCTGTAAGGAAGTCACTATCAGAGTTTAGCAGAATGTCATCAGTTAGGAACTTTGTCCAAGCCAGAATCCATGTTGTTTGGAGGAGTGCAGCTGGTACTGCTGGACACAGACTTTGCCCAGAATCGGAAGGATGGAAATTAGTCAGGAATGAGAGGTACATTTGGGGTTGGTTTGCTTTGGAAGGGATTTAATGAAAGCAATTTTCCAAATCTGTGGCATGATGCTTTGGGTGGGACATAGATTATATATGTGGATGAGAGGAACTCCTTGATGTTCTATGCAGTGATATATGAACTATGCATTTATTTTGTCAGATCCAGGAGGGACTTCATTGGAAATATTTTCAAGTGGAATAGAAACGTCTTTGAGATATATGCATTTGAAGTGGAACGGGGGAGGGGGTGAATTGTGGTGGAGTCGGCAATGTATGATCTGTGGGAAGTGTGGAATTTTTTGATTGTAGATTGCTAAATTCTTTAAGGAAATCTTCTGGTGAAAGTTTTGTTATAACAAACTCAATAATGTTTGTTGACAGGGTAGAGGTTTTCTTCCTGTAAGTAAGTTAACCTCTTTCCAAAAGTGTTAACTGGAATGTGAGAGAGTAATTTGTTTCTTTGTCTGGAGATTTTGTGCCTTCTGATTATCTTCTTGGTCTAGGTTACACAACACTATAAAGGAGATACAGTGTTCTCTTTCCATTTTTAACATGCTTCATTCCTTAGAATTAAAATATGTTTGAGTTCAGTGGATAGTATTTCAGTTTTGTTGGGTTTATAAGTCATGTTTATAAGTGGGAAGAATTTGTCTTGCTACTGGAGTAGAAAGTTAGCTTATAACTCCTGAAATGGGGTCATGTAAGAATGGGTAGAATTGAGTATATAGTTCCTATTGTGGGCTGTAAGGAAAGATCTGTATTTTTCTATATATGTGCTACTCAGGTTTCTGAAGGTTTTTAATATTGGTTGACAATATTAAGGTGACTGGGCAGTGGTTGCTTAGTGATGGTAACAGAATGTTTATACTAGAGATGGAGATTGGTATATTTGTAGTAATCAGGTAGAGTGTGGTGTGTTTGGAGGACCTGCGGAGGCTGTCCTCTTTACTAATGTGCGCTAACCCTAATCCTAACACTGCCCTTTCCTTCATCCCTAACCGTACACCTTATCTTCATAAAAAATCTTCCTCAATATTATTTCATTTGACATGTATATTCAAACTTCTTTGCATGTTTATAGGTTGGTACTAGGCTATCGGCCTTAGGGCCTCTGCAAGCCTAGTCAGAACAATTTGCTGGCTATTTCTTCCCACAGTATTTACTTCCCTGGACCCCTGTCTAGCAGGGTGACTGACATGATCCCCAGGGTGAATTTCCTATCTCCCACCCAATCGTCAAAGTTCCTTTTGAAGAGGGCCAAAGAGGTGCTCTGCTTGACATGTATGGGCAGTCTATTCCAGAGTCTGGGGAGTCTCTGGGTCAGGAACCTATCCCTCAGTATGTTTTGTTTATTGTGATGACAAGGTTTAGATGCCTGGAGAGGATGCCTCTGAGGGATTGGGATTTCTTTAAGTGTAGCATGTCCAACAGCTCTGGGTTTACCATGGCCTTGTATGTTAAGCAGAGATCGCCTCTGGGTAGACAATATGTGACCGAGTATAGCTGGAGTTTTTTTAGACAGTCAGCATAGGGCATCTGCTTTAGGCCTGTGATTCTTTTAGTGAGGTATTTCTGCGGCCTTTCCAGTTGTTGTAAATGTCTTGAGAAGTACCTACCAAACGGGGAATTGTATTCTATAATGGGTCTAATGAGGGATGAGTACAGTGGGACAATGACCTCCTTTTTTCTGGATGAAAAGCCCCTAGTGATGAGGTGTACCACATAGAAGGATTTCCTGACTGTTGTGGTGATGTGGTTATCGAAGGTGAGACCACTGTCCACCTGTATCCCTAAGTCTCTTATCAGACTTTTGGTGTTTAGTGTACTGCCCCCTATGTGTTAATTCACAGGTACATGTTTTTTCCCAAAGGGGATAACTATACATTTCTTGGCATTGAGCTTGAGCCCATGGCTCTGGCACCAAGCATCTGTTTCTGTAAGGCCCTTTTATAGAATATCCACATAATTTGGGGATTCAATAATGGCTCCCGGTTTGCAGTCATCTGCAAACTTTGTTAGCCAGAGTCCCTTAGTGTTGGCCTGTACTTCAGAGAAGTAGATGCCAAACAAGAGCGGTCCCAGGACTGAACCCTGAGGTACTCCACTTATCTCTTGCCTGGAGCTGGATTTGGAGTCGGGTACTTTTACAGTGTGGATTCTGTCAACAAGCCAGTTGGCAACCAATCGGGTGATGTAGGGATTAATGCCCAGCTTAGTAAGTTTATCTACGATTCCAGAGTGGGGGATGGTGTTGAAGGCCTTGGAGAGGTCCAGATAGGCTGTGTGGACTGCCTTACCTTCATTGACAGCTCAGGAGACTGATTTGAAGAAGTCAGTCAGGTTCAGGAGACAAGATCGGCACTTCATGAACCCAAACTGGGTGGGGTCCAGTGTTTGAAGGTTGTCAATGTCTTTGTTTATAAGTTCCATGGCCTTGCAGATCAGGTTCGTCAGACTGATGGGGTGGTAGTTCCCAGGATCCAAGGTGGATCACCCCTTCTGGAGTGGGTTAACTAGCTGTCTGCCACTCAGTGGGCATGAAGCCTAAGGTGAGGCTATGATTAAACATGACACTTAGGTGAGGTGCCAGTTCATTTTGTAGTTCATGTAGTACACAGCCTGGGATGTCGTCTGGTCCTATGGATGTTGTAGTCTTAGCTTTGGAGTGTGTAGTTTTTAGCTGTGTGGTCATTATCACTGGAATTTGGCAATCTTTCGTTATTGAGATGGGCCCTTTAGGGAGTGAGAGGGAGGTGAAGTTGGCAGTGAATCGATCTAACAGGATATTGGCAATATCCTTGGGATCAGTATATTTAATGCCATTCTGTTGTAGCTCAGAGCAGATCTGAGCATTGCCATTTAAATTTTTGACATAGCTATAGAATGCCTTGTGGTTGTGTCTGGAATCTTTGGCAATTTTATTTTTGTAACTAGCCATTAAAGTAGTTTGATCATACATGGTTGAACCACACATACATACATATATAAGAATTACAGGAAATAGCATGCAATTACTGACTCAATTCTCTATTCTTACTACCTAAATATAATGTTGCATTCATTTATGTATGCCTGTTATAATAGTTTCTGAAAACAATTTGCTTAAAACAGTAAGAATATTACACATTGTTTATTTTGATATGTGTAGGATGTTTATTCATTTGCATATTTGTTGTACCGAACACAGTACAGATTATTTCACTGATGTTATCACTATCATGAAAAGTAATTTGAAAGTGACAAAGTGCACTTACCCTTGAAAATCAATGGGCAAGGGGCAAGCAAAGCAAGGTCTTGGCTTTTATTTTCTGCTTTTCATCACTTCCAGTATTGCCATTCCAATACAGAATAAGGACTCATCAACACATTAACTTCCTGTAGAACACAGAATACCATGACTATGCTTAAAAATTGTCAAAAAGTGAACTTTGTTAATCATCTTTTTGACTTAAAGAGGAGCTTAAAGTTTTGCTAAGCACTTCTTAGTGCTGTTACGTCTTTGTCTCACATTGCACTAGAGCATGGCAGCAGCCACTGCTACCACTAAAACAGCTTTTAAAGCTGTTATGCACTACACAGATAAACAGACACACACACACACACACAAACAAGTTGTCTTGGTGTGAAGTGTCTATAAAGTCTAGTAGTGTTTAAAGCCATTAATACTTAGCTCTGTTAACAGATCAATGTATGTTATGACTTTTAAATCTATGAAACACTTTCTGTTCCTGTACCTTTTTCTGTAACTATTAGGACATTGGAGTAGCAAAAGTTCAATACACTACAAATAATTATGAATGGGTCTGTGGAATACAACTTAGTATTTACATTTTTTAGTTATAAGCCAGCACTGTGACACAGATGGATAAAGCTGTGACCATGGCATGGGTGACTTGGGTTTGATTAGTGACTCAGGCATTTGAGACACTGGGTAGGGGGAGTATGTTCTCTGGCAAATCTAGTACATGATCTCTGAGGGAGGTGGGGAGGTGCATGGGGACATTATCCTTAGGAAGGCAAAGCACTAACAGAGTCATCACAGAGACAAAATGATACACTACCATGCCTATTTTATATTCATCCATTGGCAGTATGGGTGAACAAGACAGATGGAAAAACTTATGGCATAAGAAAAAAGATCACTCCTTGGCAGCAATATGGTGATACCTCAGGGTTCCTTGACCTCCTCACAATCTCCTAATTGTTCAGAGACAGTTCAGGTATCTTGTCAGCATCAGTAGATCTGATGAATGAGGACAGGCTCCCAAAATGGTTCCCTATCAGTTCAGTGAAAAATCGGCTCATCGAATGTCATTTTCAGTGCAACTGCATCGAACACGCCCTTTATCAAATCATTCATACTGAAATCATGGTACAGTAAGGATTGGAAAATGTGCCCTTTCCCCACTGAAGTGTGATCTTAGAGTTGGTATATATAATTAGTGGGGGGGGGAGGGGTGGAGGCTGCAGTCCCCCACGAGGGGAATTCATTGAACAGCATTTCCAATGAAATGCCATTCGATGATGTGATATAGACCTTCCAGAAACATCTAATGGTTTACTGCGAGGGGACAAAAAAAAGTGGAATATGATGATTGCCAAGCTTGACATCTTTACCTTCCCTTCTGTCTACTCTCAGGGTAAATTCTCAGCATCCATGTCTGAAACATGTAACAACTTTGTTCTGACTAGGGAACAGTTCTTAGTCCAGTATGCCTAAAGTGAATGATATGCCTTTTGTTACAGTTTTCCTGAGCTTGTGTAGGGCACTGCTAGGCATGTTGTCTGGTCCCACTGAACAGCTGATTGACTGATTGATTGACTCATTCATTCGTTCATTCATTCAATACCTGCTTTATCCAGTTCATTCTTACAGGGATGTTAGACCAATCCTGGCAATCAGCTGGCATATAGCGTAAAAACAGACATATACAGAACAACATTTTTTCATAGGATGTTCTTATAAGCACTCATTTTCACATGACACACAAGTATGCATAATTCAGAGGACTGCAGTTCAAACATGGCAAACATTTGACATGCATGACATAACTGAAGCTTCCAGTTAAAACCTATATGGACAAAATGAAAATATACAGCTATGTTATCTATTGCACAATGGTACCCCAGCATACCTCTCACCTGTGCAGATTTTTGCCGCACATTTTTGTATTTTTCTCATAAAATTTGTGGTTTTCTCGCAAATCAGTGGCATAAATCCCACGACTGAAGTCACTAAATGACATACATTTGGGTTTCAGACTTCATATCCTTCAGAAAATGCATCTTAACACAAATCCTGTTATTTTAATGACTTTATAAGTTTATAAAACAATATTTAAAATCTGGCCCTATTTTTGGGCATTTGTTCATTATGTCAGGCTTTGTGCAGATTTTCTGCACTAAGAAGTTGAGAGGTAGGGTACCCCAGCTAAGAACTGAACAGGAGAACTGAGGGCTATAAAGTTTCAATGGTAAATCCTACACTCCTGTGGCTATTCATTCTAGACTGAATTTAGGTAAAACATTAATGCTGACATTTTCATGCAGTGTGGCATCTCTTCACATTTTTACTTGGAATGGCAAGTATGAAAGTAAAACCTGCTGCTGTGATTTCCAAAACATCTGAGTCCTATACATGGCCAATGTTAAGTGCCATCTCTAACAAGAAAAGAAAATGCAATTTTGGCCAACACACAAAACATAATGCAGTAAAATTATAGTGTCTTCATACAAAATAAATATGTGGTTTATTTTACAACTGTGTGTAAATTCTGCAGAAAACGCAGCAACATGAGGCTATGTGTCATCACTGCTTGCAGGGTCTAGATACTTCCTGTCATTTATATCTGGGGATCAAGTGTAATGTCCATTGTAATCTTAGGCAACTCAATAGATAAAGATCTCTATGAGTCCTACAGTTTAGCAAAAGGTTCCCTTTTTATTACCCAACCCAAGGAAAAAAAATCAAACTGGATAAATCACGTGATAATCCTATTGCCTTAACATTTTATTTATCTGTGTTTCTGTATATTTCTGCTTACTTTGCTTAATACCATTTGAAGGGAGACTGTAAGGTAACAGACTATATGACATGCAGCCTTATCAGGCCAGCAAAAACTTAGAGATGTGATTTCACAGTGATGTAATCAGTGCTAATTTAGCCAGTCTATATATTCTTACGGATCTAGGACATTTCACTGAATGCAGATTTCACTAAAAGTCAAATTAGTGTGCACTTTTCACTGAAAGCTCAATTCAATGAAAACTCAATTCACTGAAACACATTTCACTGAAAGATATATATATGGCCTTTTCTCCACTGTAGTGCAACCCTGGAGTTAGTATATATATATATATATATAGTAAGGGGGTGTGGGGTGCATATCCCCCCACATATTTTAAATATTTTGAACTATATACATGGATACTTGCAATTTCAATATATTATGCTTTTCCAAACATAATATATACTTAAAATATGTGGGGGCGGTACCACCCACACCCCCCTTACTATATATACTAACTCCAGGATGGCACTACAGTGGGGGAAAGGCCATATATAACTTTCAGTGAAATGTGTTTCAGTGAATTGAGTTTTCAGTGAATTGTGCTTTCAGTGATTTGTGTTCAGTCATTTGAGTTTCAGTGAAATGTGCATTCAGTGAAATGTCCTAGACCCATTCTTACATACGTCACTGGCACACTAACTGAGTCAGTGTCAGTATTAACTACAATGATCATTTCCCATACCACCTCAATGTGATACCAACCAGTTATATTAAAGGTGGTAGATTTCACATTAACATATTTACTTGTATTTTGAAATAAGGTTGCTTTGATCACAGTGCTCACCAAAAATGTATAGACTTCTTTTCCATATCTCATCTAAGAACTATCAGATCAATACAGTCTTTTAATGTATAAAGCAAGCAAGTAAAAAGTGAAAAATAATGAGACCAGACATGATCCCTACAGTTTACTCATAATACAGTTGTTTATGGGATCCCATTTACTATTTTGTTTCTCTTCCATGGCCTACACCACTACGTTATCATTTAGATCTAGATTAAGAATCTTAGTGTGATAAGTAAAATAAAGCTATTTGAGTGTATTTATATTGTGAACATGTACCACAGCCATTGTCACATTAAACCTGTTAACAGTATTGCTATTTTAAAAGTTTAAAGGTGTATGTATCCCATGATGCATTCCATTTAGAGACTGTGACAATCATGCTTCAGATGCCTCAAGTGTTAATAGTGCTTCTAGTGACCTGCCATTTTGTACATAGTAAAAGTTACTAGTTAGGCTAAAATGCTGCTGTGTCCTATCATTTCTGACTCAGCCATTGACAATTATTTTATATAATAGAAGACAAAGTAACAAAATTAGCTAATACTAAATTGATGTTTCTAACGGATGTTGACAAAAACTCCCAGATAAATATCTTCTTATACCTACCACCTTAATGTTACTGAAATAACTCTATCTAAAAGATATCTCCTCTATAATCTTAACTAAAGTATTTCTTTGAGGTTCTCTCACGCTAAATTCACTTGAATCCCTCTATCATCCTCCTGGCTATTCATACCTCCTCTTCCATAAGTAGAAGCCCCATTTTCACTACTCACATATAACAACTCAATACCGTACCGGACTGTATTCTACTTCTCCCTCCTCCTTCGTTCACATACTTGGAACACTATTTAGCTTGTAGTGCTTGATACTTACTATAAACTAAAACAGCAAATACTGCGTTTATCTCCTCAGTTACTCTGCACTGTAGTGTAGTGATGTTTTTAAACTTTTTTGTTAACATATTTTGTTCTTTCTCTGTTATCTTTTATTTCCATTGTTAGACTAAGCATCAATAATGATTAATGTTTATACTTTACTTACAGTGTAAATCTAAATATCTTTATAGATTTTTTTACTACTCCCTTATAATTTAATTCCCAGGGCATTCACTTAACAAATTTACATACATATGTGTGTGTGTGTGTGTGTGTGTGAGTGTGTGTGTGTGTGTGTGTATACACACACACACATACATGTAACTAAAATTGCCATAGTGACTGAATGTTTAATATTTTGAATTCAAGCTTGATGTCTAGCTAGGTCTTCAAAGAACTACAATAAGTAACTGTTGTTTTGTAAATAGGAAGTAGAGCCATCTTCTCTCCATTAGCAATACATCTAAAAATATTACTCATTTCACAATAGTGTCTTCCAACTCTATACAACAAATGGGGATCAAAACTTAAAGATTATACATTTTATACCCCACATTACTGGTACTCTTACTCACTTGTATATTTGAGTTTTCCAGATTATAATGATAATTAGGATTCCCATCCGCAAGATGCATAATAATAACTTGCTGTAGCCCATTTCAACAGAGGATCCAAATATAACTGTGTGAAAAAATAATCAGTTTACTCAGTAGTTATGGTTCCAAACGTTACATCGTCTGCATATTTACTTAACCAAAAATTAAACTTGTTCTGTTAAACTATCTATTAAAATGCCAAATAAAACTGGACGCAACACTGACCCTGTGGTATACCTGCTGTTAGTTCCCTCTCATTAAATGTAAATGATAAATAAAAGTATCATCAGTCATTACACTACATCTACTCCCGGCTTAGCTAGTGTGAGGCAATTGGGGCAACTGCCCTGGGCAAGATGTAGGCAATACATCAATCCCCACCTCCCCCCAAAAAACTTGCATTCCATTTATGGACAAACTTGTGCACTATAGCCCTCCATGTGTGGTCTAAATTGTTGCAAATGATTGCTTCATTGTAGTAAGCAGTTTGCTACAGTTTAAAAGTAAAAGAAAAATTTTAGCTACAAAGCTGAGTGCTGTAACACTCCATGTAGGATATAAACTGTAGCAACTGCTTGAAGTAAGCAGTTTGCTACACTTTAAAAGAAGAAGCTATTTTTTTAACTGAAGTACAAGGAAGATGGGTGGGGGGTAGGGCACAGAAATGGGACCTGAATGGCTTTGGGGGGGGGGGGGGGCTACATCTAACTACCTAGTTGGAGTACAAGTAGAAGGAATGCATGCATTTTTTTTCTCTTTACTTGAAGAGCTGGGGCAGAATATGGATTGTTTACTGTAGGAAGCATTCTGCAAGTTTTGCAGAATGTTTCTTTTTCCATTTGATCTTCACTTTAGGAAAGTGGGGGCTAGTTATTGGGATTGGCATAGGGTACTGGTTGAACCAGCTATGCTTCTGCCTCCCAGTCAGCCATTTTGTTATTCATCTAATAACATGCCCATTTAACAGCATTCTTTTAATGATAAAATGGTTCTACAATATGGCATGGCAATAAAGGTTGTCAACATACCCAAATATATAATATCAGCAGTTGCGCATTTATCCAGCACTTTCCATAAATGACCAAAAAAAGGTAAGTAAGTTGGTAGCACAAGATGTACCAGCTAAAAAATTATACCATGTAGAATCAAACCTACCATCGAGCAAATCCTTTCGACCTGATAAAGGTCACCATTCGTAGTGACTGGAACAATATGTCCCAAATTCCATATTGCAGGCACATAGCCTGTTTTGCATTTTCCATATTGTGGGCACACAGTCTGTTTCAAGTGTTTTTTGAACAAGGAAAAAATTACAAGGAGTGAGTTCATTTATAACAGCTGATAAAAACACACCATTAATGCCATTTTTCCTGCAGCTGATCAATGTTCAACCATCCTTAACAAATCATCCAGGATTAACAAAAAATGAGGAGGCCAGTCACCACTGACAAACTAAAACATTTTCATTTTCCACATTGTTATCTGTCTTAATGAAATGTTTCAGAAAAACATTAGATAATAAAGTTGTATGGGTAACTGAACTGTCACCAGCAGTAATAGCTATGCCTGAATGTACTTCTTTGTTATAATGCTTCAGATAATTATAATAGGTCTTTTAGTTTTGCATGACATTACTTGTTAAGCTCTTCTCATAATTTTTCTATTTATTTATTTTATTTTGTTTATGTAATGTATTATTGTTAAATCAGGATGGTCCAACTGGACGATGTCCATTTTCAGCAGAGGCCCAGGGAGAAAAGCTCCACTTAATTAATTACAGAGACAACAGGTATTTATACATCAGTTACAAACCAGATGGTGAGACTCTGTAACAGTGACATAACAGATCAGAGTACAAGGATATTTTTTTAACATATTTTTAAAACAAACTTTACAAGTAGACAATAGATTAATAGTTCAAAAAATTGTTAAAACAAGGGATTAATTTACTATTTCTTTCTTAGAGTAACATGTAGCTAATATTTTCTATGTCCATGTTTAATTGTTCTAGGATGAGAAAGGAAGGTAGTTTATTATAGCAATAACCCATGCCTGGGTGTGGGTAATGCTGGATTTATCCCATGGTTGGTGTGGTTTCACCCTCGTGACCAAACAAAGAAAACCGTGGGTAAATCCAGCATTACTCACACCCAGAAGTGGGTTATTGCTATTATACAATGACATTATTTAAGAAAAAAAATACTTACTTTTCTTAAATAATGGCATTGTATAATGCCTCCTTGCTGCCCTTCCGCAGCTGTCTGGTATTCTGCGGCAGTTCTGATGTACTGCGCATGCGTATGCTTATGCAGTACTTCAGAGCTGTGGGTGGAAGCAACGGAGAAAGCAAGATATCTGTTGCTTTTTACAAAGTGTCTCAGTATGTTAAAGGAGTTTAACATGTCGAGACAGCTTTAAAAAAAGCAACTGAGAAAGGAAGATCTCTGTTATTTTTTTTTAAAGCTGTCTCGCTATGTTAAACTCCTTTAACATAGTGAGACAGTGTCTAAAAAGCAACAGAGATCTTGTGTTTTCTGTTGCTGTAAAAAAAAGTGTGATTTACAATGTGCACACTGACCAATCAACATGCACATTTTGGAATATTAATGGGGGGTTGTTATATAATTGTCTTTATGTAACAAATGGACATAACCAGGAATTAATAAGATGAGACTTAAGGGAGTGTTTGAATTGTTTTGTGTTTGGTGCTGAAATAACTGAGTGAGGGAGGTTATTCCAATACTTTGCTATACAATGAGAAAACAGAGCTTTAGCTACTGTGTTATTAGATGGAGAGGAGTGATTTATTGGCAGAGTGGAGTGACCGATTTGGTATGTAGTTACCTATTAGTTATTTAAGGGCTGAAGTTCTGTCAGGATACTGTTGGATATTATAGGCTATAACAAGTTGGTGGTAGGTTAGTAGCTGTGGAAGTTCAAGCCACTGAAGTTGCCTGAGAGGTATACAATGGTGAGTTCTAAAGGGAGAATCTTTAGCAAATTTAGCAATGTTGTTATAACATGACTCTAGTTTGCTGAGATCATATTTTTTGACATAGATGAGAAATGGTGCTGCATACATGAGTGTGGAGAGAAGGTGGGTTTGAGATAAGGTGACCCTAGCTTGATCTGTCAGAAAGTATTTTTGTCTGTAAAGGGACCCCATTTTTTATGTACTTTTTTGATAGTTTGGGAGATGTGGACGTCAAGGTGTAAGTTGTTATCAATTTCAATGCCCAGCAGCTTGGTGTGCAGAGAAGGGGAGATGACAATTCCATTATTAGCAAGGATAGAGAAGGAGAGTGGGGTGGCTTTGGATTTGTTTGGGGTGAATAGAAGTAGTTTTGTTTTGTTAGTATTTAGTATAAGTTGAATATTTGTGATCCATTTCTCCACTGCGCTAAAAGATTTTTGGGCAATATGTTGAAGGGCAATATGGGTTGGGGCAGAACAGATCAATGTGGAGTCATCTGCATATTGTATGAGTGAGGCCTGTAGAGTAGAAGTATGTAGGTTATTAGTAAAGATAGAAAGGAGGAGAGAGCCCAGTATGGAGCCTTGAGGTACACCAATTGATGTTGGGATTAAGGATGATAGGACACTCTGCCACTGGACAGCCTGTTGATGGTCTGTTAGATAGTTTTTAAACCATGCAACAGTGTTAGGAGCAAAGGATAGAGAGGTAAGTGTATCTATTAGAATGGTGTGGGAAACCATATTGAATGCCTTAGAGAGGTCCAGAAATATGGAGGATACAAACATATTATTATTTCTGTGTTGGTTAACTAGGTTCTTGAAAGATAGGAGGGCAGAGGTTGTACTGTGGTGTGGACAAAAACCATGTTGTGTAGAGGAGAAGATCTTGTTTAAGTTGAGGAAATGCATCCCCTGTGAATGTATGCATTTTTCAAGTATTTTTGATAAGGGAGACAGAATCGCTATGGGGCGATAGTTAGACAACTCATAGGAATTTCCACCTTTGTGGAGTGGAATAATGTAAGAGACTTTCCACAGTTAACGGATATGGGATTCTTGAATGGAGCTGTTGATTAAGATAGAGACAGGGTAGGACAGAGAGTTGGCAGCCATTTTTAGGAAATGAGCAGGTATGCCATTGACTGCAAGAGAAGTGAGTTTCAGTTTTAAAAGGTATTTTTTTATTGTGGAGGTAGAGACAGGTGAGAAGGAAAAGGAAGTGATGTTGTTAGTAAGTTTTGATATACATGGGAAGGTATTTTTTGAAAGTTGGGTTGATAGTGATATGATGGATTCAGTAAAGTGGTGATTAAAATGGGAGGCTATTTCATTATTTGATTTTGTAGTGTGGAGGAGGGCGCTGGTGTGGAGGTTTTGCCTGGTTTTAATAGGGAGTTTACAGCATGCCAAAATTTTGGGGGGTTATTGGAGTGTTTATTTTGCATATCTAAGAAGTATTTTTGTTTATCGTGCTTTGTTTGTATTTTTACTTGGTTTCTAAGGTACTGATAGTTTTGTTTAGCTAAGGGAGTGTTATCTTTTTTCGAAGCTTTCCATGCCTTGTCTCTGGTTTTCATTATGTCTCTAGTGGACTCGGTGAGCCATGGGGCATGGTTTTGCTTGGTTCTTATTTTACTTACTGGAGCAATAGAATTGAGGATGTTAATCAGAGTATTGTTAAAATAGTCAACTGCATGGTCAAGATCAAGGCTACGAAGTGGTTCCCAATTACATTTTTTAACAAAGTGTTGAGTACTAGTGGATTGGCATTACAATAATTTCGGATTTGTCTGTACACTGAAGGTTTTGGAGTATTAGTCCATTTCCTTAGGAGAAAAGTAGGAAGCTGATCGCTAAGTCCATCTGGTAGATCACCTACTTGATAATTATTTGCAGGGTAGTTAACTAATGTCCAATCCAGTATTGATTCTTGTTGGGATTTTTTGTCAACCCTAGTAGGCTCTTGAATGAGTTGGATGAAGCCATACAAGTTTATGTGGTTAGTGTTTTTTTTTTTTGAGTTACAGGATTGCCAGTCCATGTTTAGATCTCCTAGTATAATAATCTCTTGTGGGAGATTATCTTTAGACCATTGTAGAATATTCTCAATTGTTTGAGAGTTTTTGCCTTGAGGGATATATGCGGATAAAATAATGATACTCTTTTTGTTATTTATGAGTAACACAGAACCAATAGTCTCACCATTATTAAATATTGGTAGCGGGGTAAAAAGAGGTTGGAGAGAGATAGAATTTTTGTAAACAATTGCAATGCCCCCACCTTTTTTTCCTGTTCTATCTAAACATAGGATATTATAACCTGGAGGGAGGATCTCTTCATTTTGTGTGTTAGGTTTTAGCCAGGTTTTTGTTATAGTGAGAATGTCGGGGGAGTTGTGAGTTATGAGTGCACGTAAGGGAGGAAGTTTGTTAAATAAACTACCAGAGTTAAGATTTATGATGAGGAGATCAGTAGGGTGCTTGTTTGGGGGTATAATGTTGTTTGGGCCTGGGTTTGGATGGATGTCACCAGAGGTAAGGCGGTATTTATTAAGAAAAAGTTAAAGTTTGATAGTTAGTTGAATGTCTATGTGGAGTTTACATGATGTTTTTCTATTGTTAGATAGTGGGATGTACTTGGTCTATAAAAATAGTATAGTGTTGTTGCTAAATAATGATGGGTTGATAAGAAAGGTTGTGTGTAGGGGCAGGTGTGAAGATAAGTGTAGTATGATAGGTGCTATGTGGCAGGGATGTGTATGTGTATGTGTGAAAGGATATGATATAGGTTAGGGTTGAGAGGGCCAGTAGGAGAGATGAAAGTAAGGTTAGCATGGTTAGTTTGTGTTTGTAAGTGGATGCAAGTGGTGTTATTATGTAGTAGAGAAATTCAAGGAGTGTGCTATGGGACGTTGTTGATTGGTTGTGGGGAGTGGTCAGGTGACTTAGGGTTAGAATAAATCTAGATGTAGTGGGGGCAGGTGGAAAATGGGGCAGGGTAGAGGAGCGGAGTGAGCCGAGCGTAACGGGGCCCAGCCACCATGAGACTTAGAGAGATATCCTACAGAGTCAATCAGTGAGTTTTAAACAGAGTAGCAGGTAAAAACTGGCCAGGAGTGGGGTAAGTTTTTAATGACTGCTTCCCTTTAGCTAATTCAAAAAAGAGCTTACAAACAAAATGTTGCCAATGGAGGGGGGATTACTCCACTATTGCTAGTGCTGCGAGCACCTGGGTAGACCACTTTGCTACTAAATATTCTTAAATTGCAACAATGTAGAAGAAATATTAACCTTGCTGCTGTCTTTGGTATTAACAGTTTATCTTGTTATATGGTCTTGACTGCAGGGAGGTAGGTGGCAGTACACAGGATTCCCTTTATTCCCAAGCCACTTGTGGGGTAGATTCAGTTAGGTGGCTAGGGCAGGTGTATAAACCTAAGGTAAGATAAAAGTAAAAATATCCACTTTAAAAATGAGTCTACTGAAGTACCATTTTATATACAGGCATATGCAACAGGGATATAGATCAGTATAAAAGTTTCTGGAAAGTTTCTGTAACATGCAGTAAAGTTCTGCAAGCAGTCGCCTACCAGTTTTTAAAAACAAACAAACCAATGTACAGAGGTATAGGTACTCAAAGTAAGGTGACAACGTCTCAACCCGTGTTCGCTACACCCTCTATGGGTGTTAGAGCGACAGCCTATATGCCTGTTACTGAGAGACAAGCACCAGTAAATATTCCATGGGGAGGTAGACTCCACCTTTAAATGTTGGATTCTATAGTTACCAAATTTACTGACAACAGGCCCAGCATTAAGTGGACTGTTTAACACGTTGCCTTAATTTCTTCTAAAGCCTAGAAAACAACATATGCCCCATTCTAGTGTTCTAAGATGGTGTAGAAGTGTGCTTTCAAAGGCTCCAGTTGTGCTATGCCACTGAAAATATGTGTGAGAAGTACATGACCTTAGTCTTATGTTGCTCTTTAGAGCGGACAACTTCTGACCTACATAGCTAATCCTGGTTGGAACCCCATACTGCTTGTTGTGCTTAGAGATGTGGGCTAACAATGCCCGTTGCAACCATGTATATTAGTGGAGGCGCGTTAGATTACTTAGAAAGCACTCCATCACTTGAATCCTATCCTGTGCCTCACTCAGGCTACAGGGCATGTAGATAGTAACAACACCTTCTAATATAGTCAGTAGTATGTCGCCTTCCCGTGTTTGGGTGGGTAGAGGGGGTCTAGCTTTAACAAGACATGTATTGCTCCAGAAAACAGAGCTGGAGTAGCATTAATTATTATCAGCACACAGTAGGGTACCTATATCTTTGTAGTATGCATTGACTATATACACTAACAGTAGCATTCAAAGTGAGGCAACACTAGTTTCCCTTTAGTACAAATTCCTTTTGTTTCATAAAAAGCATTAACATTTACAACAAAACATAAGAACAACATCCATTGGCATTCACCATGAAGTGAAGAGCCCACAAAGTACAATAGGACAACAACAGAATTAATTTAAAAGTCTAGCTGGTTAGCGTAGTCCTAGTACAATCTGATCTAGTAACAACACTTAGCAGATCACAGTGCAGTTCAGCTAAACCATTTACATCTGTACACAATGCAATCAAGAGCTAAAGAGTCCCTATCTTGTGCATAGGTTCTCCAATTGAACCCGTTACTTGCAGGCAAAAAGTTATTCTAACCACATATACTGTCACAATTAATATGCGGGTATTCTGTAGCAGGCATCAAATGACATTAAGTATATAAACTAACATAGGTTCATAGGTAGGGACTAGGCTATCGGCCCAAGGGCCTACATAAGCCTAGCCAACAAGGTTCCCTGGCTTACGCCACCCAAGAAAGTTATTTTCCTGTCCCACTGTTGAGCACTGACACAGTAGTGATCCCCAGAGTGTATTTCCTATTTCCCATCCACTCATCAAGATTTTTCTTGAAGAGTGCTAATGAAGAACTTTTCTTGACATAGATGGGTAGCCTGTTCCAGAGTATGGGACGTCTCTGGGACAGGAATCTATCCCTCCAGTATATCCTGTTTATTGTGGGGACAAGGTTTAGATCCCTAGAGTGTATAGCACAGAGGGATTAGGATTTCTTTAGGTGTAACATGTCCAACAGCTCTGGGTTTGACATAGTTTTATATGTTAGGCAGAGATCACCTCGGAGTAGGCAATATGCTACGGAGTAAAGCTGGAGTTTTTGAAGCGGTCAGTGTAGGGCATTTATTTAAGGTCAGTAATCCTCTTTGTGAGGTACTTCTGTGGCCTTTCCAGCTGCTGCAGATGTCTTGTGAGGTACATTTCTCTAGTTCAATGTATACATGAAATATAAGTATTGCATGTTTAGCAACTTACCGCCACAGATGGGGCACCACTCACACTAGTAGTTAGGAAGAGGCAGAATGAGATATGGCGTGAGGTGGGGGTTTAAGAAACCTTGCTTCCATTTACCAGGAGATACTATAGATACTGTAATCTGATTGCTGGATGGTGTCTCCACGTGGCGTTACCAGCCACCACGAAACTTAGAGAGATATCCTACAGAGTCAATCAGTGAGTTCTAAACTGGGGAGAGCAAGTAAAAACCGGCCAGGAGTGGGGTAAGTTCTTAATGACTGCTTCCCTTTAACTAATTCAAAAAAGAGCTTACAAACAAAATGTTGCCAATGGGGGGGATGACTCCACTACTACTAGTGCTGCGAGCACTTGGGTATACCACTTTGCTACTAGATATTCTTAAATTGCAATAATGTAGAAGAAATATTAACCTTGCTGCTGTCTTTGGTATTAACAGTTTATCTTGTTATATGGTGTAGACTGCAGGGAGGTAAGTGGCAGTACACAGGATACCCTTTATTCCCAAGCCGCTTGTGGGGTGGATTCAGTTAGGTGGCTAGGGCAAGTGTAAAAACCTTGCTGCTGTCTTTGGTATTAACAGTTTATCATGTTATATTATGTTGACTGCAGGGGGGTAGGAGGCAGTACACAGGATACCCTTTATTCCCAAGCCACTTGTGGGTTGGATTCAGTTAGGTGGCTAGGGCAAGTGTATAAACCTTGCTGCTGTCTTTGGTATTAACAGTTTATCTTGTTATATGGTGTTGACTGCAGGGAGGTAGGTGGCAGTACACAGGATACCATTCCCAAGCCGCTTGTGGGGTGGATTCAGTTAGGTGACTAGGGCAGGTCTATAAACCTTGCTGCTGTCTTTGGTATTAACAGTTTATCTTGTTATATGGTGTAGACTGCAGGGAGGTAAGTGGCAGTACACAGGATACCCTTTATTCCCAAGCTGCTTGTGGGGTGGATTCAGTTAGGTGGCTAGGGCAAGTGTATAAACCTTGCTGCTGTCTTTGGTATTAACAGTTTATCATGTTATATTATGTTGACTGCAGGGGGGTAGGTGGCAGTACACAGGATACCCTTTATTTCCACGCCACTTGTGGGGTGAATTCAGTTAGGTGGCTAGGGCAGGTGTATAAACCTTGCTGTTATCTTTGGTATTAGCAGTTTATCTTGTTATATGGTGTTGACTGCAGGGAGGTAGGTGGCAGTACACAGGATACCATTCCCAAGCCGCTTGTGGGGTGGATTCAGTTAGGTGACTAGGGCAGGTCTATAAATCTTGCTGCTGTCTTTGGTATTAACAGTTTATCTTGTTATATGGTGTTGACTGCAAGGAGGTAAATGGCAGTATACAGGATACCCTTTATTCCCAAGCTGCTTGTGGGGTGGATTCAGTTAGTTGGCTAGGGCAGGTGTATAAACTTTGCTGCTGTCTTTGGTATAAACAGTTTATCTTGTTATATGGTGTTGACTGCAGGGAGGTAGGTGGCAGTACACAGGATACCCTTTATTCCCAAGCCGCTTGTGGGGTGGATTCAGTTAGGTGGCTAGGGCAGGTGTATAAACTGCCACAGATGGGGCACAACTCGCACTAGTAGTTAGAAACCTAATCAGTCTCCTACGTTTGTATCTAACCACCCTAAATTAATTAAATGCCCACCAGCCATTTCTTCAGTTTTCTCCATAAATTCCAGACCCTTCTACATAATTTGTCAAAAAACATTCCACCATGGAGAGTTATACACAGTAGGTTTAATAGGAATTAGGGACTCAAGTTCATTAATTTACTTATATAAAAATACACAAGCTTTCCCAACCTGCCACACCATCATCTTGTCAAAACTGTGACACTCCAATTCCAGTTGGATGACATCCATTTTATCCTATCATACTATTCTCTGTAAAAAGCATAGCTAAACTCATGATTATTAAATTCCTTAAAAGGTCTGGGAAACTTATTTGTCAAAGGAATAGAAGAATGATCAGAGGCCATATTTGTAGCACAAACTTCACAGTCATCAAATAGTTACGGATTTTTTATGTAAACTATATAATAAATGTTAACACCCCTATTTTGGCAAAGATACATCCTAAAAATATTCTATTCCTTTGCAAACACCAACTGATTCACCAATTAAACTTTTTCAATTAGCACATGGAGCATTTAAGTCACCAGAACTAACACTGAAACCTTCCTCCAAAAGAGTTGTATTTAATTATTTATTTTATTTTATTTTACATTTATTTACTGGGAAGATCCAACTGGGCCAGTTTTGTTTTCAGCAGAGGGTCAGGAAGATAAGCTCCACACTTATACAGAGAAAAAGACATACATATGGAAGAGAATATGACATAAAAGATAGTAACAATAAAAATATTTTTAGCATAACAGTATGCTAGGTATGAGAAAAATAAAGATTCATATCGGCCATCTTAAGAAAAAGTTAACAGATTTAGTATAGTATGTGTTCCAAAGCTGTGAACACAAGCCAAATGTTTGAAGTATACATACATATAACATTGATACAACAAAAAATACACACAGAATAATTGGGAGTTGAGCATGGTTAGGTTGTATTGATGTATAGATTTCCATAAGTTCATTTCTGAGCTTGGTGTGGGGCCTATATAAAAGTGCAATTTTAAATGTTCTCTCACTGTAACCCAACTAAACTGAAAGTATTCCAAAGTGTCCATCATTATTATGTGAACTAGACACCAGACCACCTCAGACATAAATACAATCCCCACAACTCTCCCCACCTGGCTTATTCTGTGATAAGCTTTATATTCTGGTACACATTTAGGTAGATTGTCTACTAAAAACCAAGTCTCAGTAACCAGAACAACTTGAAAATTATTATCCAACAACCTACTCTCTAAAAATTAAAATTTATCATTCAAACATCTGGCATTACATAACAAGAATTTCAGACTAGTGTTCCCGCCATTATTTAAAGGAGTTCTAAAAGACATTAAACTAAAAAAAAGAACAACAACTTAACTTTTAGTAACTTGTTTAATACAACTTATTTCCAGTGTAGCTAAGAGCCTGTTATCATAGTCAAATAATTTTCTGCACATGGACATATCTTCCCAATACTATGGTGGCAACATATTCTTCTAATGGTATTTGTAAAGTCCCTTAGCCACCTAGAGCAAGGTATTATTTTAACCTATGCTTGGAATATCGCCACATAAAACGAATTCAAGCTTCATCTATTTACTCAGTCCTATTAACTGATCAATACAGCTGGTAAAGGGTTCCTTGTAAGTTTTACCATTAACACCTGCTACAACAAACACCATATCATATCTTTTGTCAAATACAATATATCGTCCTAGGCAGGAAAATCCTTATTTCTTCAAAACAAGATATTCTCAGTTTTTCTAAGCATAGATAGAATCTCCAGTCATATTGATTATTAAGTTTGCTTCAGACAACCTGGTGGTCCACCCACTGCTCTCCTTTTCCTCTTCTTGTTTAAATCCCAATCTTCCACCAATTCATCTTCCTTAGTTTCATTACAGTGAAGATCCATTTTCTATCCTCTTGTTCCTAATGATCCAGTTGCTAGCAATAAATGACCATGAGCACTCCCATCCTTAGACTGAATACTCACACTGAATGTGCCACAGACTGCCAGTTTCCTAGATCTAAAGTTAGTGCACTTAATGCATATAGCAGAATCCTAACTGAACAATCCAATGGATGCAGAATATCTATGTAAAGAGCCATGACCCAAAAGATCTTCCAAAACAATGAATCAATTTCTTCCATTTCTTAAGATAAAAACAAAATAACTTTGACCATTGCTCAAATCCTCCTAACATTTCTAAGTAAAGTTTTTACCATGTCCTTAGATAGGACTAGCCATGGAAACACTCACTCCAAACACCCACAATAAAAATTAAAAAAAAATTCTCAGCCCTTAAAAGGACTCAAGGGATTCATATTGCTCCAACCAACAATTCTCTAGCCCTTAAACGGTCTTGAGGGAATAAGCAAAACACAGCAACTGTGCAAAAATGAAAAAAAAAAAATTAGACCCATAACATTCCTCTCAGTTAAACAACTTTGCTCTCTTTCAGTTCCCCAGGTTAATCAACCTAATCCAGTTGAAAGAAACTCATACAATTCTTCACTACTCTTATACATACCCATCCCTCAAGTTTTCCTTATCCTAATATTTTCCAGTTAGGATCCTTAGATCCCCAGAAAAAATCTAAGTTAGTGTATATTCTTTACTCTTGCAACAAAACTCTGGAATTCTCTTCTCTTAACAGTAACCCCTTCACTAAAGGTCAGTTAAAGCTACATCCCTTTCCTAACTGAGCTTCTTATTGCTCACCTCTCAAAGTGGAAGACTTTTCCCACTTCAAGCTATTTGTAACTATTTATTCTAATTTCTCTTCTGAAAACTTCAACCATACTGATATCTATTCACACGAGTTACCAGGATGATCCTCTGCCTAAATATACCCAAAGTTACTCTATCACACACACATACACATACAAAATCTCTCTCTTTAACATCTGCCATTTGTAAAAGCTACCTAAACACAAATGCTTAAAAGATCATATTCCCATACGCATAAAACATATTCTCTAACTCGTTCTGTTACTAATGTTTCAATTGATTTTTCGTACAATCATTCAACCTTCATTCAACAATGGTTGTTAGATATTGCAGAGCTGTTTTGTCCACATTTTTCATTTCATAAGAGAATTGTTATGTCTTTCTAATAATCTCTTTTGTAGTAGTCGAATTATTACAGACCTGAGTATTTTCTGATTGTGTAGTTAAATGCCTTACAAGCAAATCTATGTAAATTAAACTTGTTACTTAAAGTATGAAGGCAGATTGAACATTTCTTCCTGGGCATCCACTGAAAAGGTTTCATTTATGTCCCAACTGGACTTTCCTGCTAAACAAATGGAAGGAGAAAGAAAGAAAGACTAACACTCCCATGGGAAGGTTCAGTTTCTGCAATCTTTCAGCACAAACTAACTGATTTAATCAATGGAGTAACCACAAGTTCTATGCAAAGCACATGTATCACCACAGTCCAAAGAAAAAGCCAGTGATTACCTTTGATATTTTATTAAAACACTCGATCAGCAACACAGAGTCACATGCATAAAACTTCTGCAAATGCTCAGCCTAGTAATAAAAATTGTAATCCAAGTAAAACAGACACAATAATGATCTCACTCTAGCACCTCAGCTCAAAAGCCTTTACATAGTATACTTTTTTGTCATCATACTATGCCTTTTATCTTACATTCAGTAAGCACTAATTTAATTAAGTCCAATTAATGCTGATGCCAATTAAAAAAAACACTTCCAATAGCATTCTCTATTTAACCCTATGGGTGCTAGAGTATTACATTTTAAAATCATGGCTGACTCCATTCACCATAATTTATTTTTTATATTGAAACCATGGACTGATTTAACCTGTCCTAAAACTTTTGCTTCCAAACTATTTATTTCACTATTGTTGTTGTTTGTCTTTTGTCATTTCCCAGTTCGGGGTCGCCACAGCAGAACTCCGGTCCGCTAATGATTGGCAGTAGATTTTCATGAACGACAACATGCCAGCTCGATGTCCAACCTTCAATGAAGGCACTCCCATTTATGCATGTCTTTTGAATGACACCCAACCGCTGGGAGGACATGCAGACTCCAAACAGAAGGCACTCCCCACACTCCAGCTGAGAATCGAACAGGAGAACCTCTTGCTGTGAAGCAACAATGCAACCACTGCACCACCGCGGATTTTATGTACTTCTTTATAATGTAAAGCTACAGGATTTTCTTAATTATTTTTCTAATATCCCTTAAGTGTTCTTTTAAGCTGTCCCCAAATGTTCTTTTACTTTCTCCTATGTATACTTTGTTACAGGGGCACCTCAGTCCATAAACTATTCCTGTACTACCACAAGAATATATACCTTTTGTAATAAATTTCTTCCCGTTAATTTTGTCAAAGTTTTTTACAATATGCTTACAACAACAGCACCTTCCAGAAGGGAAGGTGCCCTGTGAAGATATCTTTAAAACTACATCCATTGCAGGAGGCAGAAATTTCCCATGGACTATAACATCTTTTAAATGTCTTCCTCTAGTATTTGAAAACATAGGAAACCCACTTTCTTTTACATTTAAATATTTGCTTTTTTCCAGAATATTCTAGTAATGCATCATTAATTGCCTAAATTGTTCTGAAAAAAAAGTATATTAAGTAATAAAAACAAACTTATGCCCTTCACAATTTTTATTATACAAACCTAGATTCCTAAACACCCTCTTACACTTCATTACTTATTCTCTACCTTCTTCTACTAACTTTACATCATAACCCCTGTCAATGAACATTTTAGTTACTCTGTTGATTTCCCTATCACTCTCCTGTTTATCACTACACAGCCTCTTGATTTTTAAAAATTCCCCATAGGGGATAGATTTAATTGTCTGGGGAAGGTGACAACTGTCTCCATATAACACATGATTATTCTCATTAAATTTTTGATGTATAGCAGTTTGGATTTTTTTATCATCATCACACCCTTTTAACTCTATATCCAAAAAAAGATTACTTTTTTTCCTTTCTGTATTCTATCAAACCTGATGTTATACCAATTATTTTGTATTTCTTGTAGAAAAATTTCTACTTCATTCCACCCCCACATATAAAATCAAGTCATCAGTAAATATATAATATTGTCAAACATGATTCCTATAAAAGTATTTAGTAAAATGATTTATTATAAACACACTTGTTCTCAAACATGCCCATAAAAAGGTTAGTATACATGGGGGCAAAACCTGCCCCCATGACTGTTCATTTTAGCTGCTTGTATAAATCCCTATTAAATTGGAAAATATTGTAGGTTAAACAAAAATTCACCAACTCCGAAACAAAGTGTGTCTTAGGGGTGTTCTTTAGAAAGTAAAACATAGCCTCCAAACCATGTACATGTTCTATACTAGTGTATAAACTAACCACATCCATGACAAGGAAGAACATATTCTGCTTCCACTCAATCCCTTGATTTTATCAAAAAAATCAAACAAATCTTTTATATAAGAAGGTAGTTTGTCTACCTTAGTCCTAAGATAGGTATGTAAAATTAGGGTCCTATTATGTGTGAAGTATCCATAGGCTGAAACTATAGGCCGTCCTTGTGGATCCACCATGTTTTTATGAATTTTAGGGACACAGAAAACGTAAGCCATTGAATTCTCTTTTACTGCAAACCTCTTATACACATCTTTGTGGGAAAAATATTTCAGTCTCAATCCTTTCATTAACAGTTCTTTATAAATAGGTATTGCTTCTAAGTAATTTTCCATGCCAAAAATGCATAAACTTCCCTATTACCTAAATGTTTATAGCACATTTTCAAATATTGCATATAATTTAATACTACTATTTTACCCCTCTTGTCAGATGGTTTAAAAAGAAGCTTTCTATCCTGACTTAATTTTTGTAAGATAGTCCATTCTGCTTTAGTTAAATTATATTTACAATCCCACTTCAATTTATTTATTTTTTTACATTCCTTTTCCATTGCAAATTGGAATGCAAGAGAGAACTGCTGAATACTATCACCTTTACAGACAGGCACAAAATCACTTTTTTACATTACACTTTCTGTGTGTAGTTTACAATATGCATCCATTTCAAAATCAGAAGCACATGAGTGAAAACTGTCTTCACTAGCAGAAGATTCATTTTCAATACTTATATCATAATTAAAATTTTCATTTTGAGCAAAAAACACATTTAAATTCAAATTTCTCACAAATTTGAATACATCACATTTCAACTCATATATTCTAGGAAAAAACGTGGGTATATATTTCAAACCCTTATTAAGCACTGCTAAATCTGTTGTAGTTAAAACATTATTAGACAAGTTTATTACATAGTTCCCTTGATAATTTATATTTACATTAATGCCACTTGCCCCTTTTGACTGCCCGAGAGTTATAGTGGGATTCTCCATGATAGTCATGTCCATAATTATTTCTGGACCTCTTTCTGTCATTGTTTCTCCCTGACTCATGAAAAGTCTGCCTTAGGTATTCGGAATTCCTGGCTTCTGGTAACCCAGGAAAATGATTCTCCTCCTCATTGTCCCCTGTAATAAACGAGGAATCACTGCCTGCCATGGAGACGTAGCCGTTGCTGTTTCTCCTTCCTTCCTCCTGCTGAAATCTCATGCGCCAGCATGGCTTCCATTAATTGGTTGAGATTAGGAATGCCTGATTACATTTGTAATCTCTGATATCTCTGTGTAGTTTGCTTTTCTTTCTTTCAATGAGTTCTTTTTCATAAACAGCCTATGTATCATTGACTGAAGTTAAAAAACTCTCCAGCACCACATTACTCAACTTGGCTGCTATTTTCTGGCATACTTCTTTGGTTTCCGTGATCAGCCTTTGCCTCTTCACGTCATCTCTCTCCTTTAAGATGTTAACCCTTTCCATGCTGCACTTTTGAGCAGCCACTACCTATCGAGCATGAAAGTCTCTATCCTCCTCATCTTCCAAATTTAAGGAGGAAGATGGACTCTTTGCAGCATGGAGACCTCTAGGTGAAATCTGGAGTTCAATTTAATGCTGTAAACTCAAGGAATTAAAGAAGACAGACATCTCCTTATGTAACAGCTTTTCTACCTGATCAAAAAGCTGCATTAATTCCGGTGAAGCTATTACTTCTCTGCTTTTCCCCACAGTGACAAAAGGATTGTTAATACATTTATTCCTGCTTTCACCCTATACATTAAGGGATGGCAGCGGCGCTTCATTCTGTCCAGGTCCAGGAGTTACATTAGTCTCTTGAGTTTGTCTCTGACCCATCGATCTCACCCCATTGTAGAAACTAGAAACTCATCAAGGGTCTTTTGAGATGCCTCAGAGGTTTCTCTAAAAATTCTAGGCAGAGACTTGAAGGATTCACTGGCCATATCGTTAGTGTAATCACAAGTCCTATGCAAGACACATGTATCGCCACAGTCCAAAGGAAAAGCCAGTGATTACCTTCGATATTGTATTAAAACACTCGATCAGCAACACAGAGTCACATGCATAAAACTTCTGCAAATGCTCAGCCTAGTAATGAAAACTGTAGTCCAAGTAAAACAAACACAATAATACTCTCTCTCTAGCGCCTCGGCTCAAAAGCCTTTACAGAGTATACATTTTTGTCATCATACCATGCCTTTTATCATACATTCAATAAGCACTAATTTAATTAAGTCCAATTAAAGCTGATGTCAATTAAAGAAAACACTTCCAATGGGATTCTCTATTTAACCCTATGGGTGCTAGGACATTGGACTGTGGTGATACATGATTTCATCAATGGTTATTGGTGTTATGGAAGATGTCTTAGCATTTGTTTTTTATAAAAATAATTACAGTTCAGTGTATCAGGCAGTGCTACAACCTACCCAACACTCTGGGTTAAAGTTAAACTAAGACAAAAGCTTATTTGGAAAGACTGAGTCCATTCCATTTGCTACTGTACCATTGTTAGTGGAATTAGTCCTGACACAAGCAAGCTAAGGGAAACAGACAAGTTACAGAATCCATCTTCTAAGACTGAGTTAAGACAAGCCCGGAGCATGGATAACTTCTTCGGCAAGTTCATATCAGATGTCTCCACTGTATATTGCTCCTTAAGAGGACTTGTTAAAAAATTATATACCCTAGTTATAGTAATAATCTCAAGCCTCAGCATTTAACAAAGTAAAAGAAATACTAACTCAATTCCAATGATAGCATATTATGATGTTATAAAACTGACAACACTGAGTGCAGATATCTGTAGTTACTGCCTACGTGCTGTGTTAATTCAGAGAGGTGGACAAGCGATACATTCTGTCACCTATTATAGTTTCAGAATGCTAAATAAATTGAAATTTGATTTTTTTTCTCAAAAATGAAAAAAGATTGCCTTGCAATTTTGTGTGGGTGACAGATTCTGCAGATTTCTATTCAGCCTGGAAAGTTTGCAACTCCAGACTGATCACAAGCCATTAGTTCCAGCGATTAATCTATGATCTTGACTAATTTTCACCTGGACATTAATGGCGGTTAATGAGATTGAGAAAATTCATTGCTAGAGTAACATACTTGTCTGGAAAACAATTACTTATTGCAGATGTGTTAGTCAGAAACCTTCTACTTGACCAACCTGTACTGAAATCAGAATATGACATCATCACCTATGTGCAGAGCAAAATGACTGCTAGCCCAGCAGCTACCAAAAAATAGATAACAGGCTCCCCATCCATGAGAAGCAGACTCCATCCCTTACCCTATTTAAGCATAATTTGACTAATAAATGGGAAACCAGAAATTCACCCCATGTCTGGTGCCCAAGTCTCTGACAGACAGAGGCAAGTAGTAATGCCAAATCTAACACCCTCCCATATAACCTCTAAAAACTTCCTAACATACCACCTCCTAATAAACATCCATGATACATGGAGACACAATTGAGATAGAGTTCAAAAAAGCTCCAGTGGTCATTAGCCTAGTATATTTGCATGAAGCTAGGGACACAAACCAAGTTACCCCAAGTGATCATGGGCTACAAACTGGCATTTGATACATTCAAGATGAATGGCCAAATTGGAGAACTCAAATCAAACACATCCTGATTTTGAGCAGCTGGGTTTTGCACAACATAAAAAAGAGCATTTTCTGAAGAAACTGCACATTTAATACTTCAGCTGAGGTGAAAAGCAAGGAATGACAGCCCTAATACACAGAGGCAGACAGTAATGATGAAAGTAATTTACCCCCACCATATAATTTCTAGAAAAATACTAACATACCTCTCAATCTCTTAGTGCAGGAAATCTGGACAAAAGCCAACAAAATGGGGGGGGGGGGGCAAAGGCTCAAAAATATGGACATATTTTAAATATTGCTCTTATTAACATAGAAAGTTTCTTTATGAGGAACAGGCCAAAAATCTGGACATTCTGTGAAAATCTGGACAGTTGAGAGGTATGCTTAGTATTTGTTCATGATATATAGGAACACAATTGGGTTGGAATGTACGGCTAGGTTTATTAAGGCTCTGATAGTATTTAGCCTAGTATATTCTAATGTGTTTATGAACCAAAATCAAGCTACCCCAAATGACCATGTGTTACAACCTATTGTTTGATACATTCAAGATAGACGGCTGAACTGGAGGACTCAAATCAAACATGTCCTGAGTTTTGAGCAACTGGATCTTTAATGGCTGTAAGGGCCCCATAAAAAGAACATTTTCTGAAGAAATTGCTCATTTAATACTTTGAGGGGAAATCCAAGAATGACAGCCTTGACAAAAAATAACTTTAAAGAACATCCAGTTTAGAGTTTCCTTCCCCACACAATTTACCCTTCACCTTACAAGACTAGTACAAATACTGAGTAACAACATATACAGTTTTATAAGGTAGAGGAAAAAATAACAGGGAACTTGTAGTGCGGAGAAGTAAGAGTCATCAAAATTGTGATCAATATGATATATGGTATTATGTCAATCTATAATTAAGTATGCAATATGACATGAATTACCTTTTCAGGATTAATTAACTCATTATGGTTCTATGCCTGACTTACTTCATCAATACTAATTAAGTAAGGTGGGTGTGGTTATGCACCTGGTCTTCAGCTTGATAGAACTCAGGGAACTGTGAGAGGGTCAATCATTATAACAAAGGTTGTAAAGCATTAAGGAAACATATTAAAAAATCAGTTTGAGAACAAAGCTTGGGAGGAGAATTCATTATAACTATTTTGGGAACACATTAAAATGGTCATAATTATCTGTAATACATAGGGAGATTTGCATATTTCAGGGTATTACTAGATAAAAATAGTGCATTAGGCTGAACACTTTACATTGTCGCATATACATTGGCCAGAAGCAAAGTTTCGTACTTATCATCCAACTACTTTGAAAGCTGCTTGATACTGTCCTTCCACACCTTTATTGTTTATGGATAACAATTCATTAAAAGTTGTCTGTAGGTTTTGATACAGGTCTATGCTGCTCCCATATTCATGGTAGCACACGTGAGACTAACAACATGGTTCATACATATGAGCCTCACTATAAAAGGGTTATTTTTCCATCTCTTTCAAATTACAATCAATAGGTTTTAATGTATGACACTGAGATTCTTAAAAACACATGGCATTAAGAAGACAAATATTCATAGTAAAGAGCAAGATAATTTAAATCACTCTTACAGGTGGCACCAAGTGTTATACTATATAATTTGACAAAGATCAAACATAAGGTGCATTTGATATTTTGTTATAAGATATTGAAATTAGGAAAAACTGCAGTAAGTATAAAGTGACAGTTATTGGTTGGTGATGACATATTCAAAATACAAAAACCCTCAAGACATCATTACTATGAAGTAGCTGTAGTAAAACTGGAAACTCAGCAACCCCCCCCTGGTAAAGGTACGTGTGCAAAATTCATGCTTTTTCCATTTGCTTGAAATTCTCATCTGTGAAATGAGGAAATACTGCTGTACAGTAATAATGAACTCTTTTTTCAGCTCTGTAATAATCACTTCTCATATACCTTTGATTTTGAGAGAGTCATTTTCAAAAAAAATTTGTCATGGAGCCAAAACAATATTTATAAATACTCAACTGTAGACTCAGTAAAGGAACTTGGATGGTAAGAATGGAGCAGCTGCATGTGTGGATGGAATTACCAGGACAACATGGTTACTATAATACAATGTTTTCCTAATGGAGCCATACTAATTTTATATAATGGTTGATAAATGTAGTAAACACAAATCCTGAATAATGGTATAACCATAAGCTAGCAAATGTTTTTAAATTAGAAATGTATCCATTTTAAGCAAGTCATTTTGTTATCTAAAGTAAATTAAAGAGTGTTTATTAAAAAGTCAGCTACTAGATGAAACTATGTAATAAAATTATATCAGGTTAAGGAGATACTTGACATGGTCTGCGCTTTGAGTTTTGATTAATGAGCAAAATTCATGTGAGCAAGGAACTATGGAATCTTTTTAAATACTTGTGTTCATCATTATAACAGCAGAGTAAGTACAATGAGGTATAGAGCTCATCAGTGTTATGTCACTACTCAATTAAGAAAATGAGTATGATGTGATGGCTACATATGCCAATCAGAACTAGTTATGCTGGAATACTGTTGTGGTACAGTTACCTGCATTAGGACCACTTCAGCAGAGATCTCAGAGTGCTAGACTAACATTGCACAAGTAGTTACAATATTTATGTTATGGTGGGTTCATAATTTTAGTAACAAGAGAGAGAGATAAGGAGACAGAAAGAGCAATAGTTAGATGTGGTATATTTAGGTCTTTGTTTGCTATTAACATTTTCACTTTCTGTTCTTTTCATTCATCTTGGAGTCTGTCTTGAGTGGAAGATCATGAACAAGATACAGCAAGGAAGCAGTAGTAGTTCTGGTTTAAGTCTATGCAGCTAAACAGGCTTCCTTATATGTCTGTATATTCTCCAAAATGAAGAGCAGGAAAACAGTTTGGACTAATTACCGGCAGAAAAATAAACTTAGCTGCAGTAAGTATGCAAAGACAGGATTACAGAGAGAATCCACTTTCAAAACCTCTCAGTATGTGCTTGACATTAAGTTAAGGACTGAGTTTTATAGGTTCATAGGTTTGTATTAGGCCCTTATGGGCCTAGCCAAATTTCCAATTTGGTGCCTGGAATTACCTGTTTTGTTTAGTGTTTAGATTAATCTTACTCATTCGTGGGCTGTATTTATATCATCTCTAGTAGTAGTAAACTTGGATCACACCATAGATATTTAAAAAGTCCCCAATCCTGGATTAAATTATTTAGGAGCTGCCTCAGTCCATCAGAAGTACATGGTTTGCTGCATGGGGGAAGGGAGAAGGGTGTAACGCAGTAATACTGATGATTATAAACAAGTTGATATGACAATGTGACCTATTCTTAAGGTGAGGACAGGGACAAGGCCAAGCAAACAACTTAGCTTTCCTGCAAGCAAACAGGACCATTATTTGCTGCAGGTACATTGACTGAATGCTTAATGCCCATAAGTACAGCGGCAGCCAATATATCAGTCTCTTTGGTTTTCTTTTTCAGAGTCTTTGGCTCCACGGTTTGGGCTTGGAGACTAGAGTGAATGTTATGTTTCCCTTTTGCTAAGAGCTATCCTTCCAGTGCTGCTGTGTGCCAGTGCCATTGGAGGATTATTTAGCTGCCTGAAATTGTTGAAAACTTGTACAAAAAGACTTTAGAATGACAATTGCTAGGTGCTAGCTACTGATTTTTTCTTTTGTCTTTGGAAAAGCCAGTTTGGTTTCTATCTAGCAGTGTGTGCTGCTGTACTTTAGAATAAGTCTAAGAAGACGGAGAATCACTTGATATCTTCTTTTTTTAATACCAACTGTTCTTGATTGTCTAGAAAACTGGTCTTTGACTGGTGGGGTTGCATTTTTTCTTTTTGTGGACTACTCCAAATTCAGTAGAAGAAGAGATGTGCTTTGCTGTCTGCTGGAACATCTCCTTTATTTTACTGAGTCAGTCAGAATAAATTGGAAAGTGGTGGTTGAGACTGAATGGAGTTTGCAGAGGATATGTTTCTTCCAATCCTAACCAAGTCAAATAATATAGTAGTTTTAACTATATTGGGAGAAATGTGAGCTTTCTTATTGACACGGTTACCACATTGCTGACATGTGTATCACACTTTGCCCATCTGTTCCTCATTATGAGAGGTACTTTACCATATTCTGGAGATGGAAAGCTGAGGGCTAGGTTTATAGGATGTTTATAGTAAAGAATTGCATCTGTGTTAGTACCAAAAGAGCTTCCAGAGAGTTTGCCCTAGAAGGGAGAATGCTTTGGTGTTTCAAGTTAATGAGGGCTGAGACTGACCAAAGAAGCTGCAGTTGTAGTCTGTGATCTTACAAGGGAAAACATAATCTTTAGAAATGATGTGCACTGCATTATAAGACACACAGCAGTAACACAGGACAAGCAGTACTACATAGGGATCCAAATAGTAATGACTTATTTACTGGGCCTTTACCATTGGGGCAGACATGGCGGAGTGATAGACCTAACACTGTTGATTTTATGTTGTGTTGAGAAAGAATCTTGTGGATTCAAAAGCTTCCCATCACTAAAGTGTTTTATGGTTGGACTCCTAGCTTTTTCTTTTATTGGAGTGATAGACCTAGTGATGTGTAGTCAGTAAACAAGGGGTAACTGCAATGTGAAAGAAGGAAGGTGTGAATCCTGTGAAAACAGATGTGATACCTTCAGTTCCTTATATAATTGAAAATGGTCAGCCTTTTTTGACCAGCATTAATATATATAATTCATTGTTGCATGCTGGCTCATTGTCTGTGGGTTTGGCCTGCTAGACCTGTATTTTGCATGATAGATGGTCTTCAATTAAGGTGCTATGGTGAAGTTCTGCGTATTTATAATACTACCTCCAACTGCCTCAATGTTAATATATTTTTGCATTTACAACATGCAGTGGCTGCAATAACATACTTTAAAGCTTTGAAAGCTGTGCTGCCAAAACTTAGAGGCAAGTGACCACTATAGCTTTGGGTCATTTGCGTTTTATTATCACATCCTGATATTTTCCATGATAGCTGCTTGGATGTTATAAAGTTCAGCTCAGTATGCTGCATGTAATACTGTCTCTAAGTATTTCTTTGGATCTTTGTTGTTTAATCTTTGTCCGACTTCCCATCTCAAAATAAGATTTTGTCCGCCAGACCACATATATAATATTGTTGTCCTGCCTTTGTTTACAACTGTGTCCAAATATCCAGAAATTTATTAGATGGATGGTGTTAAGAATTATAGTTACATAAATAGACTTGAATTTTTGTCTCCATATTCCTTGCATTATAAATTGGTTAGAGGGGACCTGAGTATTGTATATAAATGTTTAAATTATAAGCCATTTTGGGTCCCAGACTCATTCATCACAGTCAAAGTACAAGGCATTTTTTTTTTTTTTTTAATTTGTCAGTGTGGACTCTTCATTGGAGAAAAGCTCTTTCCATTACAGGGCTAGGAAATTGTGGAATGATCTCCCTATAAAATCAGGAAGGCATCTAGTTTCAATATATTCAAAACACATTGTCAGCTGTTTTGGTGAAAGGTGTTTTAGTTCTTAGAGCCGGCAAACTTATTTAAGATCTGAATTCAAGCTCTAAGTTTGATACTCCCACACACTGCAACATTAAACATATTTCCTTTTCAATTATAACATGCAGCAGCTACAATACCATGTTTTAAACCAGATAAAGCTGATGTGTATAATTCAATGGTATGCTGCTGTGGAAGTGCCAGGGATAGAACTGCACCTTGGTTACCTGAATGTTATGAATTTTCAAAGCGGGTCTATTAAGGTATGAGGTCATGCATATGCACTGCTATTTTGTATGATAGCTGGACTTCATTTTGGGAGCTATGGTGAAGTTCTGCTCGGTATGTTTATGTTGCAATATAATCCTGTTTGAGACTATTTATATATTTCATTTAAATTTTGAAATACATTTTTTTTCATTTATAATATACAGTAGCTATAATTCCATGCTTTAAAGCAGCTAAAGCTGCTGTGTCTAATTCAAAGGAGTGATATACTGGAAGTGCCAAAGATAGAACTGCAGTCCCATTATTTATTTATTATTTTTGTAGTGACAGAACTGTGAGCACTCTGGTGAAAGTCTGCTTTGTTACAAATGTGGCAGCTGTCTGAATAGTCTTACACTGTAGGTCAAATTTGGTGATGATTTTAGAATGGCTGCTGCTGTGAAGTGTGCAGCCATAAGAGTGATATTTGATGAGGCAGCATGGATACACTGGGGGCAGTAGCAGTACCAGACAAATAGAAAAAAAAATAAATAAAATGTATTTTGTATCCATTCCCAACTTCTGCAATACCTTATTACAAACAATCTACTAGCCAAATCACAACATAGCTTCAGACCCTAGCATAGTACCATTTCCGGTCTTCGTAACTTCACCAACACCATAAACCAATACAGAAACGATGCAGTACTGGTAACATCTGTTTTCCTAGATATGTCAAAAGCTTTTGACACTGTCGACCATAATAAACTATTAACTGCTCTCTCAACCTTTCAGCCTCACATGGTTCCAAAGTTACCTAACAGGATGTCATCAGGCAGTAAAGTGGATACAAGATCTCTCTTCTCTTCGCCCAATTACTCAAGGTGTCCCATAAGGGTCTATTCTTGGTCCCATCCTGTTTAGTATTTTACCAATGACCTTAGTATTGCCATCCTCCTAGCCACCACAATTCAATACGCTGATGACTCCACTATTATATGTGCAGCATCAACCTTTCAGCAACTCCATAACACAACTCAAAAGTCTGTCACTGAACTTGAAACATGGTTATCAAACTCACAGCTAATACTCAACCCCAGCAAGACTAAGCTCATGATATTCCAACCTACCAGATCCTCAGAAATTGTACCTAATTTCTGTATTACAGCTAAGGCCAATAAAATAATCTGCCCGAGTTCAAATGAAACTGCTAGGAGTGTTAATAGACAACAGGCTGAGATTTGACTTACATATATCACAATCTATTAAAAAAGTTAACAAACAAATGTAATGTCTATACAGAAATATAAATCTCCTAACAGACAGCTCTAGAGAAGCTATTGTTAGGACCCATTTACTATCAACTTTCCGTTATGCCTCACCAATTTTCACAAACCTAAAAAAGTCGGACATGGAAAAATTGGAAACATGCTACAACAAAACAGCAACATTTGCCACAGGCTCCCTGTACAAAACTCACCACTGCCTTAACCTTAGAAAACTCTCCTGGCTAGAATTACCTCAATTCCTTACTTACAATCAACTCACCGCAGCCCAGGAACTATTCTATCAGCCTGACTCTCCTGCTCTCCCTGGACATACTGCATCCATACTCTAACCAACAATCTCTTTGCTCTGCAAACAAAGCATTACTACGAGTCATAGAAACAGCAAACACTGTTGGAGACTCTATATTCCTACCATGTAGCCAAAGTCTGAAATTTACTACCTCCCACCATTAGAACTACTACCAACCCAATGCAATTTGAAAAAACTACTGAAAATCACCTTAATGACACATGGCTCTGTTCATGTAACACTCCAGGCTAACCTTGATCATCCATCCCTCTCCCCCTTTACATTAAGATATGTACCCACTGTTAAGACCTTCTTAGATTAGACTTTTTGCATCCCATACTCACACTACCCATCAGCAAATGCACACTGATATTCTTCTTAGTAGTTTGTATGCACTCACAGTAGTAATAGCTACTGTACTAAGTACTGAGGATGTCCCAACCTTGTTTAACACTGGATTTGCTACAACAAAATATACACACATCTATCAATGTAAGCTATTACTATATTTTGTCAACTAAGCTTGACATGTAACCTACATCTTACATATTATAACTTTTATTACCTTGCCGACTAGCTTTTATGGAAAGCATCTCCTTGGAAACTTTATGTCATATGATAAGTGCCTTATGTAAGCTAATTCATGTAATTTTTACTACTTGTCAATTGATGTCTTATTGCATGTACTTTTCTATGTAATTTTACTACCCTGTCAATAGATGCCTTACTACATATGCTTTTCTATGTGGAGCTTTTCTCTCTGGGCCTCTGCTGAAAATAGGCACTGTCCAGTCGGACTTTCCTGATAAACAAATGTAAAATAACTAACTAAATAATTAAATAAATAAATGGCCTATACCCATGATTGGTACAGTTTATTTATATCAGCTGAGGGTTTTGTAAGCTTTCTGAGTCTTGAATAAAAGATCCTGGGTGAGTGCAGCTCAATGCTAGCTATAGGAAGCAAGTTAGATAGGAAGGCATTCAAAAATTAGCCAGTAATCAGCTAATGGAGAACCTGTGTCACTTCACACTTTTCTCTACAGTATGAGTTAAGTTAAAGGTTTAGGCTCCATTGTACGCTAGGAACCTAGTAGTTTTTAATTTTGTTTCACAGTGATGGCAGGGGAAGAGTGGGATTACTATAGCCAACAGAAGAGAGTAGCAGACAATGTAATACTACACGTAGCAGTGGAGTCTTGGTAAACTGTAACAGTGTAATCATCAAGAGATGCACATTAAACAGATAAATAGTACACAGAAAGAACAGTTGTGTAAAATCTTATAACCATAGATGTCCTTCTATTCTATGTTGCAGTATTCTTAACATGAGGGGTTCACTGCCAACGACTGTCCCAACGTTCATCCAGTACACAAAATACTTTAAATACTGTAATATTTAAATTAATGAATGAATGAATGAATTAATTAATTAATTAATCAATAGCAATATCTATGTAAAAAGTACTGAAGATGTCCCAACCTTGTTTATCACTGAATTTTTCTATAACAAAATGTACATACATCTAACAATGTAAGCTTAGATAAACTATTACTATATTTTGTCAATTAAGGTTGACATGTAAACTGCATCTTGTATATTATAACTTCTATTACCTTGCCAACTAGATTTTATGAAACGCATTTCCTTGGAAACTTTATGTCATGCGATCTGATTGTTTTCAACCCCCCCCCCCCAAAAAAAAAAATCTGTTTGTTCATTTCCAGCCATTTTCTCTTGGTAGAATACTCCGGATTTCAGATTTGCTGAATTCAGGACTGTATTAGAGCTTCTGAATTGCCCAGAACTTTCTGATAGAGGGAAACCTTTCTGCTTATCAGTGGGAGTGGTAAGCACTGAGCAGCCTATCTTCCACTAGAGGAGTGGTTACCAGCTCTGAAATTGTACCTTATTGACCGTTTTGGGCTGCCTTAAAACCTGTGTTTGCACAATGCACAGCACCACTAAGCTAGGGTAAACTATTACCGGTACCTAAAAATCTGCTCTTCAAAATTTCCCTTAGATCTTATCAGTTTTCTTCTTTTCTGGAATCACAGGGGTGTATTTTCTGTTTCCCATTCAGTTATCCAGGTTGTGCTTAAAAAGTGATAAAGAGGTATTCTGCTTGATGTGGAGAGGGAGTCTATTCCATAGATGAGGGAGTCTCTGGGACACAAATCTGTTTCACCAACAAGTCTTGTTGATGACAAAGACCATGTTGAGGCTGTGTGTCTGTGGGTTACTCAAGTGGAGCTTGACTTGCGGATATGCAGCAGTCCCATCAAGGTGGGGTCCATGATCTCCTTGTATGCCAGAGAGAGGTCACCTCTGAGGAGTCTGTATAAAACTGAGTAGAGGGTTAGGGCTTTTAGCCTGTGTATGGTAGATGTATGAGGCCCTGGATTCTCCTGGTGAGGAACCTCTGTGGTCTCTCCAGCTGTGCATGTGCCACTCTAGCAGATGCTTCAGCTATATGCTGAAAGGGGCATTTTACTCAATAATGGGCCTTATAAGGGAAGAATACAGGGATGTTATGACCTCCTTGTCCCTGGATGAGATACCCTTATTTATGAGATGGACCATGTAGAAGGCTTTTCGTACAACGGAAGCAACATGGTGGTCAAAAGTCAGATTGCTATCAACCTGAATGTCCAAATCCCTCACAACTGACTGCATGCTTAAGACATTGCTATTAATGTGATTATTTGGGGGAATGTCACTCTCCCCCAAAGGGGATGATGATGCATTTTTTTGGTATTCAGCTTGAGGCCATGTTTCTGTCACCAGTCATTTATCTGAGTGAGACCTTCTTGGAGGATGTCCACATCGCTAGGGGAATTGATGACAGCACCCAGCTTGCAATCATTTGCAAACTTGGTCAGCCATAGCCCACTGGTTTTAGCCTGCACCTCAGAAGAGTATATCCCAAATAAGAGAGGCCCCAAGACTGAATGCTGGGGTATGCCATTTGTTACGGGTCTACAGCTTGAGTTGGTTTCCCCTATTTTGAGTGAGCTGGCTTGCTACCCATCTGGTAACATATGGATCGATGCCTAGTTGAGAAAGTTTATCTATTATGCCCAAGAGGGGAATAGTGTCAAAGTCTTTGGCCAGGTTAAGGTAGGTGGTGTGCACTGTCTTCCCCTCCTCCATGGCTTTGGTGACTGTCTCAAAGATGTCAACCAAATTTAGCATGCATTTAGCTGTACAAACAAAGTATTAATCAACATGTAAGAACTTATTTACAGTAGTTCTTGTCATGTTGGCATGTGGTACACAGGTTAATATGAAATTATGTACAAAATACAGACATGCTAGCACAGATGACGGTGTCTAATTTCTTCACATGGGGAAACAAGGTGTGCAGAGACAGCTTGCAGAAGGTTGGGACCCTTATGAAGGTGTTTAGGTGTGAAAGATTCAGAATGGGTCTCCAAAGGCCATCTTTTCTGGGAACCAGGAACATCCTGGAGTAGAAACCACTTCCTCTTTGATGCCGTGGAACTTCTTGAATAGTTACCTGGGATTTCAATATCTGGAGCACCTCTGGAAAAAATTGCAGGTGCTCTCAAGGTGGTTGAGGAATGCCCATGTAAGATGGAAGAATTTTACACACCATGAAATGCCCTTGTGGATAATGGAAAGGGCCCATGACTCTTGAGTTATATGCACCCAGACAGGAGGGGATCGGCAAAGAGAGAGAGAGATATAGAGAGAGAGAGGAATTTGGTTGTGAAAAGGTTGGTAGTCACAAACTAAATGAGTTTTTTGGCAGAAGCAGGCAGAGATGGTTTTGAAGAAGCAGATTTCCTAGCACCCCTTTTACTTCTGGAGGGAGGAGTGTGAGATTGTTTCCTAATGAAATAAGTTTTAGCTGGGTAATTCTTTTGGAATTTAGGTCCTGTAATTCTTTACCTTTGTTCTGCAAGGACTTGAACAAGTCTGCTGCTGCAGCCACAAACAAAGCCTTATTATCTAAGGGAGATTCCAGTAATTTAGCCTTAAAGTCATCTGGAAGTGATTGAAGCCTCAGCCAGCCAGGAGTATCTCTTCAAAACAGAGCCAGATGCAGCCACTCTAGCAGATGCTTCAGCTGCATTTACTAGAGTGGCATGCCACCTGGGAAGAAGCCCCCAGAACAGATGAAAGCTATGACTTAATTTCTGAATCTGGAAGGTCAGAAAGAAGCTGAGTAGCCTAAGAAAGGAGAGCCAAACCATACTTGGTCATATGGGTTTGGTAACTGATAGCATGGAAAGCTCGGGTGGCCGTAGTATAAACCTTTTTTCACAACCTTTCCATGGTCTTACTCTCTTTATCTGAAGGGAGAAAAAAACATGGATGGCTATAGTCTAGGTGGTTTATCAGCAGCCACAGAAACCCTTAATGGATATGCTGATGGACATTTGAATAGAAATTTACAGTCCTCTTGAATTTTATAGATCTATCTGGCCTTTTAGGTGCAGGATGTTGAGAGTCCAGAGTCTTTGTTGCAGATGAGAAGGCGCCAAGAAGAGCTGATAAAATTGGAGCACATCAGAAGGAGAGAGAGAATCAATTTGAAGCAAGTCATAGTACCTTTTACGCACATCAGAAACCTGAGAGCAGTCCCACTTAAAATACTCCCTCATCCTGGCAATAGTATACCCAAATGTGATATCTTCATCAGGAAACTCTGTGCCATTAAACTCTTCCTCAGGGGAGGCAAACCCCTGAGGAAGGTTTAAGAGATGTAAAGGCATTGAACAAACTTTGTATAAAAGCTTGTCAATCAGCAGGTGGGTCTTGAGGAACATAAACATATTGGTTTTCTACTTCTATTTAAGAGGAGCATCAGCCTTATGTAAAGTGAAGACACCTGACGCAGGCCTACATTCAATGGCAGTTATCTGTTTGTGGAATACCTTGAGGGCTTTCTGAAATAATGAGACTGAGTTCCCCCGTCCATCCAAAGCAGACATTTGGAAAGCCTTTGAGGACATGCCAATGACAGGATCTCTTGTGGCCTCCGATGTAGTACCCATCTTAGAATTTAAGCCGAAATCCAGACGGGTCTCTGGGCCTTCATAGGCCTTGAGAGAGATATCCACAAGGGAAGGCACAGCTGAAGCTTCAGACCTAAATTTCTTAGCCTTCTGCATAGCAGGCTCAGCAGAAGGCCCCAGCGTACCCTCCATAACATTGCATGCTAGCATTTTCAATCTCTGATTCTCAAGATAAATATTAAGAGAGGAAAGGCTGCTACATAGGGTCTTAGGAATGAAAGCCTTACATATAGGTCAAGTCTTATGGTCTTGGTTGGGCCATAAACAGAAGAGAAGCTGATCAGAACTATCTTTATGTGGAATTTGTCTTCCACACTGACATTTGCCCTTTTTGGATGATATGCAAAAAGGCAGTAGAAAAAAAGAAAAACCCCAATGAGGCACTTATCGGAATCTCTTGTAATGAGCAATCAATGCAGGCTAGCAGACTTGATGATGGTAGATAGCATTCAGACTGGCAGCAGAGAGGTTCTGAGGATGGTATGTTTAAATGTCACTTTTATGGCCTATGTGAAACATTCCACGTACCCTGCAATACTTAAAGTCTTTTGTATAGTGGCCGAAAGTTGGTACCGCCTTTGACAATGAGAGAGTAAGAATACAAGAACATCAACTAACTTACAACAGAATTACAGTTTAACCATTTGAATGATAACAATACTGCCAATATTGCAACAGCATCTTCAACAATATGGAGTCAAACTAGGCAAACAATGCTACTGAATTTAATAATGTCAAATAAGCAGTATAAGGTTTATAAATGCAGAGATGAGGTACAGATCCTGTAGTAAAACACAATTCTGTCACTACTGCATCCAAGTCTACAAGACTGTGGCACTAGGCCAGGAAGAAATTGCGAGGAGATATAGTTACTTTTTTCTAAAAAGCAGCAAAAGTTTATCAATGTACAAATAAGATGTAGATCATGCTGTAAAACACAATACTGCTGTTACTGCAAATAAAATTAAAATTGCTATACCACTAGACTAGGCAGCAAATAAAACCCAATGTAATTTTGATTAAAATTACAACACAGAAGAGTGAGTGTAAACAAATCAGAGGAGATAAATATTGTAGTGACATGTCCTGGTAATGTGCATGTTACTCAAATGAATAATTTAAGGTTTTTAATTACACTGAATTAGCAGTTTCTGAACTTCACCATCATTTTCTGAACATTTTTTTCTTTTGTTTTGAGGGGAAGATTTGACTTTGTTAATTCCATTTATGAACTTAAATTGTTTGTACTTTAATTTGGCTTTAATATTCAATGGCAACCAAAACATGAAGGGTTGTTTAGTTTATAAAAATCTAGTACTTTTAGCCCTCTGCCCCCACATCCATTATTGGCACTTTTTGAGAAACAATGTGAAGAAAGCTTAAAACATCTTAATAACAAGCCTCAAAACAAGATAATGTATTGCAAGCTTAGTTATAAAGAACACATGTTATTATATTAGTTAAGGGCAAACCAATCAGGGTAATGAAGCCTGACAAAGCTGGGGGATTGTATAAATTCCGAGTGTGGATTATGTTAGGAAGATACTATATCTTTTACATAATGATGATTTTTCTGAATTAGTTTCTCTATGTGAAATTAATATTGCATATCACTGTATTGATTTATAGGTGGAAGAACTTTTCCTGGACTGAAATACTGACAGGAAATTGCAATCTTATTTTTTGGTACCGAAACCCAAGCTGCCAATTATTTTTGAAATCCCTAAATCTATAAGAACTTTATTGACCCCCCTTTTGAAACCCAATTCCAAAACTGAACCTTTAGCAAAATATAATGATTTTAAATAAAAAGGTTGTTTGATCACTTATGGACATGTGCTAATGGATTAGTGGCATTTACTAAAAAAATAAATAGAGTATTCTGATGATTTTTTCTTGCCACTATTAACATTAAGGACCTATTTGCTGCTATCCAACATGGTATCAGTATTGAATGTGTGTATGATGCCATTAGTAAGTGGCCATTGTTGAATCATTTTGAGATGAATATGATTTATGAAGCCTTTCAGTTTGTTTTTAATTACAGCATCTTGGCATTTGAAGGTGACTTTTATTGTCAAATGAGAGGTGTTGTTATTGGGGCCACTAGTGCAGCATTTTACGCAAATTTATTTTACTATAATGGGAACTTCATTTGTTTTTTTCCTTTGGCCTTTTCATAATTTTGTAGCACCTATTTACTATACCTTGATGACATATTTTATGAATGGGCACTGGACAACAACTGGCAGAATTTTTGGAATTCTTTAATGACAGTACTGCATTTTTAGAATTCACACAATGTTTCTAACAGATTATTATTTTTTTTTGATGTTACAATAACTATGGATTTTGAATTGTTTTTCATTAAATGTGTTTAGAAAGTGTAGTTTTCCCAATGGTTATCTGCACTTTCAAAGTAGCTACTCATTTAAACAGAAGTTGGGATAGTCAAAGGGCAGATGATCAGACTTTCTAGACTGATTTCCACTTATGGTATTTTTGAAGGAGAATTAAGTACCTTGCATGAAATGTTTTATGAGATAGGTTAACCTGATTATATACTAGATGAAAAAGTACAGAATATTTAGTGTGGGAGAAGTACAAAATTCCTCCCATTTTTAAGGGTTGGATATTAAAATGCCGAGTTCTTATTATTGCTAAAAGGTTTGGTAATAACATTATTCTTACTTAGAATTCTGAAACAAACATCACTAAGGGTATATTTCCAAAACACACATGCCAACAATATTAAAGACATAGTTGTTAATAATCCCTGTTATATCTATTAAAAAGAGATGGAATATTAACAGGAGACTTCAGGTGGTTGGTATTAACAAAATTCACAAAAAACAATTTTTTGTAATCAGTTTTTTTACATTAACAGTGACAATAAAGGTGATATTTTAGAGAAAGTTATTAAAATAACTTTTCCTCCTAATGCTAATTTTGGGACTAGAGCTTTAGTCTATATAGCAACCTGTTCTACCTGTGATGTGTTCTAGATAGGTAAAATGGAACGCTCTCTAAAAGAATGAATGTATATACAAAACTCTGCAATAAGGATTGAAAAGTATAAACCTGCTGTGACAAGACGGGATCTGTACAGATCCTCGACGGCGCTTTCTGCTGAAGCAGAAATCAATGAACATACTTAACTGAAAGTGCTTTTCACCGAAGCAGCACTTTTGGATAAGTTTGCTCATTGTGCCGGTCGCACTATGGTATGGATAAGGGAAAATTCCCTTTTTCCCACTGTAGTGCAACCTCGGAGTGGGTGTGGGGGTGCAGTGGGGCTTGCCTCCCTGCATAAAAGAAGATTTTTTTGTTTTGTTTTTTTTGTAACGCACTTTAATGAAAGCGCTTTTTTGGTGAAAGCGCTTTTGTTAAAGTGCGTTCGGTTAGTGTGGATTCAGACTACTGAACTTTCATTCAATAGTCCTAGATCTGGCAAGACATAGTTCACAATATGTTAACTTTGAAAATGTTTCTCTTTTCAGTTACAGAGAAAATTAATACTGAACCCTTGGGCAGGCAATTGGGAAAATCATTTGGAATGAAGGGAATTATGGTGGCAGATAAAATAAAGTTCTTATGCCCCACTAGGCTTAAATGAGAGAATTAATATTAGTTGCATTTTGAAGAAGAGGGAGGCAAAACCTCTATCTTAATTTTTGGGATGTTCTGTTTATTTAGTTTTTTGCAATTAAACATGTGACAGTTTATTCATGTTTGCATTTTTATTAACATTAAAATTTCTCTTTTTTAAAAAAAAATGATAAGCTTCCCAGTTTTAATCAGTATATTAGTCAAATGATTGTGATTTTACTACTTAAATAATTGAGCATTGAAAAATACTTTGATCCTAATGAAGTCTAATAATGACATAAAACTTGTCATTTGCCATGTTCCCCTGGGGCACTACATCCTTCTTATTTCTCATTTGCTGTTGGGTTTTATATATACAGATGTGTGTGTGTGTGTGTGTGTGTGTGTGTGTGTGTGTGTGTGTGTGTGTGTATATATATATATATATATATATATATATATATATATATATATATATATATATATACACACACACACACACACACACATATATATATATATATACACACACACACACACACACGCACACATATAGATATATAGATATACCCCCACATATACACGTCATCCAAAAGCTAGACGCACTTTCCAATCATTCAGTGATGCTAACAGGGGAATGGACCATGGCTATGAACCCCATCTTATACTGAATGATAGGTATAATACTAAGAATTCTAATCTAAGCATAATAAGTTAAGGCATGCAGCTCATAGTTTGGTAGATCACTTTAAAAATAAAATACCCAGCTAGAAATTAGTTTTCTCTTTCTCTCAGCTGCACGTGATTCGTGGGCAAGAACTGATTTTTCCCTGTTATCCAAAAGGTTAGCTTCAGTAATGACAGGTCCCTGTACAGGGCAGAAATGTGTCTAGCACTCAGCAGCAGGTCTCCTATTTAATGTAAACAGGAGAAGATAATGAAATTACTACTGGCAGTTTAAAGAACTCCAGTTAGATAACAGAAACACATGAAAGGTTAAACTGAGGTTAAGCAGATAAAGTAATGACACGTGTAATAATCAGATGTGTTATGATGCCAAATGGGTTGAACTAAAAGCAATAATAAGGGAAACTATATCAAGTTTGCATTGCTCAAGTACAAAAAGTCAAGGAAAACACAAATAATCTGAAAAAGAATGCTAACAGTAGTGAGCTAGGTGACATTAAAAATACAAGTGGAGGTGACCTGTATTCATGCTAATCAAAACACATATCAAGAATGCTGAGCATCTGCTAAGTATGTAGAATACACCTTACAGTAGAGAAGTGAGCGTGAAACTAGCAGGCTCTCTTTACTTACTTTAATTTGAGAAAATGAAACAATAAGAACTCTTAAACTTGTCCAACTTACTTAAATGTTGGTCTGATAAAGTACAATTGGTGGATGACAACATTTATCATGGATAAAATTAAGATATTCTAGGGACTAGGTCTGCACTTTTCTTCAGTACTTTTATAGAAGAAGAATTAACATCTGAAGTTTTGAACTATTTATTGCTGTTTCTTTTAATTTTAAGTTTTAAGAGTTTTTAGTTTTCATTTTTCTCAAATAACAAGGAAGCGCAGGTAGTGTTGCATTTTTACACCAGGGATAGCTATCTGCTGGCATATGTATTGGGGTTTATATGCTTATCAGTCATATGACTCACCCTTGGTGTACACAGGGTTCTGGGATGTGAGGTGGACTTACCAGAGCCATCAGTGATCTTTGTTGTCAAAGTATGCTGAAGAGGATCAAACCCTTTTAAACTACTGCCAAATATAGTTAAACAGGCCTAAAACGATCATCCTCCTATTAAAATGTGATATCAATGTCTTAACAAATCCTGATCTAATCCTAAATAAATTCACAGGAGTGTACAAGTTTTTATGCCAACATAAATAAAATATCACTCCAGAAAGTATTCAGTATACTGTACCTACAAATGACAATAAGAAGTGAAGAGCGTCCTTATCTCCTGTATACAGGTAATATCAAATTTATATAAGACAGGATAAAATGAATGAATTGATCTCCCCTACCTGGAAAAAGCAATCAGTCACAAGACAGGGCTGTCTGCATTCTCCATATCTGCTTAGTATGTTAAAAAGCTTCTGTTCTTTCATACTCAGAACTACCTGCAGATAAGAATAAGATGAAAAGGAAAATTAAATATTTCTACAAAATGTTAAGACTGCATTCATCTCTATCACAAAAAAATCTTTCTCCTAATGAAGCCAATAATTTAAGTAATAACTAATTTGAATGTGGTCTAAAACTATAAGATAACCTAGATAAATCTATGTCACTAGTCAAGGATACATATACAGTTTCATTCTTAGACATGCAATCCCTTGGAATGTGGTACATCCTGAATCATAACTCACTGATAACATTCAACACTAATACCTTTACAGAGCAAATCTAAAAAAAAAAAAAACAGCCAACATTGCATTTCAAGCTATATGCAGCAATCTCAAAGATTGCCATGATTATTTTACATAATCAGCAACACAGTCTCCAGAATACTGCAAGATGAATTTAATCAGAGCAACGGAATGGTGATGTTTTTCATCTGGGACATCTAAAGCTCATACATGAAATTAAAAAAGGTCAGTATGCCCCAAAGACAAAGGTGAGTGAAAACTCCCAGACTTTATGTTATATAATTGCATCAGTAAATTTGCTAAAACTAAAACTAGCAACTTTTAGGAAATACCCTAATAATACAACCACTAATACACAGGCTTCCCCAAATATCAAGCACAGAAATTTCTTAACACAAAACGTTGTGGTCACACTGGCCCTGTCATCACATATCAGTAAGTACTTTTTAGTACAGGGTCACTGAGAATAATAGAACCCAGTCTGCCTATTATGAAATTAGTCAAGTTATTTATTTTATTTATTTTTATTTTATTTTACATTTGTTAACCGGGAAAGTCCGACTGGATACATATCCATTTTCAGCGGAGGCCCAGGGAGAAAAGCTCCACGTTACAAAAATTTAGTAACAATAAAAAATGTAGGTTGCAAGATATCTAAAATTTAACAATAAATCTATTTACGCAAGTTTAGTAACAATTGAAAATGCAAGTTACAAGGATCTCTAGAAAGTTAACAATAGGTCAAAGACAAAAGTCATATAAAGGTTACATATAGATAGGAAATAAAAAAAGCATTGTTGCTGATGCAGTAAATATACAGGGAAAACAATCTTTTAAGAGAGGTGTGTGTAAGATCATTTTCAGTTACAAAGTAAGGAAGATGAAATAGAGAAGGTAGTTTAGGTTGGAAGGATATTAATTAGTGTGGGCAGAATAATAAGTTATAGTGGGAGAAAAGGGTAATCACATTTGTGAGCTAAGTTTGGTTTAATAGTTTTTTGGTGTGTTTTTGGGTTAGTCGGGGTTAAGTTATGAGCACGACTATTTTTTGTCTACTTCAGTCTCATTTTTGTATGGTTAGTCTGAGTTTAGACATGGACATAGCCAGACTCTGTGCATGTGTGTCTTTAGAGATATTTTGAATTGAGGCAAGGAGCTGATTGTGGTTACTTCTGGAGGAAGGGAGTTCCATTTTTTTTCCAGCAGAGTTGGAAAACAATGAATCTCCAGCTGAGTTGTTGGCTTTGGTCATTTGCACTAGCATTCTGCTGGATGAGTGGAAGGATGTTAGGTTGCTATAGGGGGTAATAATTTTAGTTAGAATCGGGGTACTGGTAGGTTAATAGAGGATTTTATGAATAACTATGAGTTGGTTATAGTATATTTGATTGGGTAGTTCTAGCCAGCCTAATTTGTGAAGATTATGACAATGGTGGGTTCTGACCTAAAGGATTCTAATTTTGATGATCCAAAATATTCTTCACATATAGGAACTATTTCCCAGCATATGAAATAATAATGCTTTTGATATTAAAATAAAAGTTTTCATAAACCTTACTTAACTTTGCATTATACCTAGGTATTCTGACCATACTGGGCAAATACATTACAATGATCTGAATGGTAGGATTTACAGCATCAATCACTGTTAATCCAGAATGTACATACATCATAATAAGGCTACGCAAATAACTGTCACCACTATGCCTAATATCACTTGTGAACTTTTTCCTTTTCTCATGATTGCAAGACAGTTAAAATCTGTATTAAAGAGTCTTCATTAGATCAGTGATGAAGAGAAGCAGAAGCAATTAATCCTGAAAAAAAATGCTGAGCACATTCAGGGCAAATTTTAGCAGTAAAGTATTACAGTCACAATGAATGCATTTGCATAAGGCGAGTTAAGGTGTGCTGCTAGTATAAGAATAAATGTAAAGTCCTGTGAGCTGGGTTGGAAAATATTTTGATGGTGGCGTTGCACTCCACCCTCTAGAAGAAGAAACTGGTACGTTTACATCTGCACAGACACAGAGTGATCCAAAATATTCTTCACAGCCAGAGCTGCGAATAATCAAATTGGCTGATAGCCTGGACAGGTACACATTTTAAGTACATGTTTTTTGCCAGAGAATAAGCTTTCAAAATTATAATTATTTACCTTTGGACTTGAAATAGTTTTGGTTAGCAATACAAATACAAAAAAATTAGAATTCTTTAGGTCAGAAATGAGTCAGGTAAACACACATTTAACAGGTGACTATTGAGTGCTATACTGTGTTTTGCTGTGACAGTGAGATTTAGGAGACAGAAGCTGAAGTATCATGTCAGTCTGTGAGGAATAAATGTGTCAAGGACTAGAACATTTGACCAGTACAAATGCATGTTACCAATGGAAACTAAGAGCATTTTGTCTTTTTAACATGCTGTGAACTGTAGAGTCAGATTTTATTGTAAGGCAATGCAAGAATGCTCAATGAACAGCACAATAATGCTTTCTGAGATTAATGAACAAGGCATCTGGCGTACAGGAAGAAAAAGGCTAACATCATTAATTTCACCTAGTAGTAACTCCTGTCATGGTCAAAAACACCAACTTGAGTAGACTTGCGCAGATGAAGAAGCAGTGACATCCTTGAGGATAAGGGGCTTATCACCCTTACAAGGACTACAACACAGCACAGATTTTGAAAGATCTTCAGGCACAGTGGGACTACCTTTCAATACAGGTTGATGTTTGGTGCTTTTGCAGTTAGAGACCACTTACAGAAAGTGCAGAAGTTATTAGTTGCATGCATGATTACAACGAAAAGGCCTATAGCTTTCTAATATTAGACTATGAGGCCATGTATAGTGTAGCTTGACAGTTCTATCCATTACTCGACATGATTCTTTTCTTCATATTGTAGTCAACCAATAGCAGATGCCATAGTTTCAGGGGCGGGTAGTAGTTGCTTTCTGTGCTACATTATATAGGATGAAACCACCTGCTGTAACCTGATATGGATATACAATTATGCTTAAAACATGTCTGTCTTGTGGATGTATATAGCTCCAGTGATGCTACTCTGCTTTTCTTGCTGATTCTATTATTTCTCCATTTGGACCTTAAGAGTCCACTATACAGAACAGCTGCAAGTCTGCCTGCCAAATGTGTCGGAGTTGCTCCTCCCCATTCCAGATGATGCTTACCAGACACATATGGCACATACAACATGCATAGCAGTGGCTTGCAACCTATACGGTGCTCAGTGGATTCTTGCCTCATTTGATATTTCTAGGTTTTACAGTCAGCAGTCTCTACTTTTTTTGTATTTCTCCAAGTCTTTTGGGTATATAACACCAGCATGGGAATGGAACTCATACCTGGTTGGAGTTTTATTAAAATTCATAAAATTAGTATTGCAATGTGCCCATTAATGACTCCTCCTGCAATTCATATAGAGTTACCTGTATCTGTAACATCTGTAAGTATGACTGTAAACTTGTTTTTATAAGACCCGTTGCTCCTACTACTACTGGCACTGCCTGGGTATCTTTCTTCCACATTACCCTCGTTTCTACCTGAAAATCCTGATATTTTATGACTTTGTATCTCTCTGTATATAAGACATTGTAGTCAATGGGTGTTGCAATCTCAGTGAACAATGCCACATTTGTCTTCATTTCATAGACTACTTTATCTGTTTTTCTCGAGTCTAAATTTTTGAAATGTTGGTAATGGATAATGCCCTGTGAAGTACACCATCATTTTCCATGATGCTTTGTGGCTCATGTTTCCAGTGTTTTTCAGCTACTTCAATATTCTAATGTTTGCACAATCCCCGATGCAACAGTCTTGCCATATTATTATGTCTTTCAGTATACAGTCCTTCTGCCAATAGTATGTCACAACCACCAACAAGATGTGCAACTGTTTCCAATTCCGTTTTACAAAACCTATATTTGTCCATTTCTCCCACATATTCAATGGACTTTGTAAACCAATGTGTGTGTAGTCTACTATCTTGGGCTGCCAGTATTAACCTTCTATATTTGGTTTACATTCACCTCTCCCTAACCATTCCTGCATTCAATCCTTTTCAACATATGGTTGTTCCAAGATTTTTCTGTACTTGCAACTATATGTATTTTCCACATTTCTTGCCTTCTCATCTGATCCTCCACCTTATATTTTTTTCTTATGTTTTTTGGTACATTCAGTTGCTAACTGATTTTTATCTACTTCTGGTTTGGTGTCCATTCCCACTTGACACCTATATGCTTCTGCTAAACAAAGTAGTGAAGTCATCTTAGACATATTCTCCTCATGTTTCAATACTTTCACTACATTTGGGTCTTCTGAGGTCAGCAGATATGTATGCAGTCTCACGACTGCAGATGTATACATGTAACCAATTTTGAGGAGGCCAATACCTCCTTCAGAATGGGGAATATATAAACTTGATATGCACTGATTTTTATAAATCATTTGTTGAGCATGAATCGTCTTTCTTGTTTTCCTGTCCAACTCCTTTTGGAGCCAGTCAATCATGCCAAAACTGTAAGTTAGGACAGGAAGACCAAACTGGATTACAGACTGGACTTTCTTCCTAGATGTCAACACTTTTCTGTATAAATTTTAGTCCTCTAAAATATTCCTTACTATGTTTTATTCGCATTTCTAAATGTTTTATTGTTGATCCCTCATAAATTCCCATTTATACACTCCACATTTCTATATCACATTCCTGTCCCAAGCTGATGTTTTCTTGGTTCTGCAACTTTCCTGCTTCAAAGGTTGCTTTTGCACATTTATCAAGATCAAATGATGTTCTTATATCATCTGAAAAAGGACAACATGCAGTTGTGATTTCAGTTCATCTGATGAACTATACAGCTTTAAATCATTTACAAAAATACGATGACAAGTCTTTACACTTTGTTGTTTTCTGCTATCCAGACTGCAGCCATGACATAATCTGTTAAGTAGATGACTTAATGGGTTAAGGATAGGAAAAACAAACAGCAGTGACAGAGTGTCATCCTGCAATATCACCTTTGAATTTTTATCCCTGAAACAATAACTTATCCTTTATCATGGCTTAACTGCAAACTGGTTTGCCACTGTTTCATGCCTGCTGTAATGAACTTGATCAGTGTAGAGTGTATCTTATTCATTTTTAAGCACTCTTTTTATCCATGAATTTGGGATACTGTCAAATGTTTTTTGTAGTCCATGCCATACTTAGAATCTTCCCCCTTTTATAGTTCTCCATAATGACATTATTTAGCAGCAAATGATCCTTTGTTCCATATGACTTTCTTTTGTTACCCTTTTGTTCTATGGCCATGATCAAGTTTTCTTTTAAATGATATAAACTCTGTCAGCATCAATTCCAATGTATAGTTTATGCATCATTATAAGGCAAGCTATTGGTCTACGTTTTTTAGGATAGCTTGCAGATTCACTCTGAGGTAGGAGTATTGTTTTTCCTGTTGTTAACCAGGCTGGTGTCTTATCGGGGTGCATTTATAAACAGTTCTTACTCATTGCCAAGCCTTCATGTAAAGATATTAATACTTTTAGCCATAAGTTAGGTACTCCATCTGTGCCTGCGGTTTTCCAGTTAGGAGCTTTCTTAACTTTGTTTCAATTTCTCTGGCCGTTACTTCACCCAATTTCATATCCTGTACCTTTGAACTTCGTATTCCTTCTTTTACTTCTGTCCATTCAGCATCTTTGTTATGTTCCACAGGATCTTCATAGATACTTCTCCAAAATGTATCTATTTCTACCTTTTTTGCTGGTATTTCAATTCATTTTGTCTTGTTTCCCAATTCTGTATAAAACATTTTTGGGCCATCAATAAATTACTTATTTTGTACTTTTAGTTTATATTTGCCTGCATACCTTCTAAGTTTTTCTGCCTACCCTAATATTTTTAGTTTATTATTTATGATAATGTATGCAAGATCCTGATCTGTTCTGATACTATGCATTGCTTTCATCACATCTATCTTTCTGTGTATTTTTGTTGATCCATTGCCTCTTCTATATTCTTCCAACAGTGACACTTCTTGTCTTAATTGCTTTATAGTTTGCTCTATTCGACACTTCCATGATGGCATTTGATTTCTCCCTTTCCTTTCCTTTACTATCCCATGTTTTTGTGGTGAGACTTTCCTGTTATTAATTTAGTTGCACAGTAATATATCCTATTTGCTTCCATTATAGGGTGATGTGCAGAGCTGTAGTAACTACAGAGGGATTAAATTGATCAGTCACAGCATGAAGTTATGGGAAAGAATAGTGGAAACTAGGTTAAGAAGGGAAGTGATGATTAGTGATCACAGTATGGTTTCATGCCAGGAAAGAGCACTACAGATGCAATGTTTGCTCTGAGAGTGTTGATGGAGAAGTACAGAGAAGGTCAGATCGAGTTGCATTGGATCTTTGTGGACTTAGAGAAAGCATATGACAGGGTGCCTAGTGAGGCATTGTTGTATTGTATGAGGAAGTAGGGAGTGTCAGAGAAGTATGTAAGAGTGGTACATGATATGTATGAGGGTAGTGTGACAGCGGTGAGGATGCGTTTAAGGTGGAGGTGGGATTACATCAAGGATCAGCTCTAAGCCCTTTCTTATTTGCAATGGTGATGGACAGGTTGACAGACAAGATCAGGCAGGAGTCCTCGTGGAATATGATGTTTGCAGATGACATTGTGATCTGTAGTGAGAGTAGGGAACAGGTGCAGGAGACCCTGGAGAGGTGGAGATATGCTCTAGAGAGAAGAGGAATGAAGGACAGCAGGACTAAGACAGAATATGTGTGTGTGTGAATGAGAGGGAGGATAGAGAAATGGTGAGGATGCAGGGAGTAGAGGTGGCAAAGGTGGATGAGTTTAAATACTTGGGTTCAACAATTCAGAGTAATGGTTAGTGTGGAAGAGAGGTGAAGAAGAGAGTACAGGCAGGATGGAGTGGGTGGAGAAGAGTGTCGGGAGTGATTTGTGACAGATGAGTACCAGTAAGAGTGAAAAGGAAGGTCTGCAAGAGGGTAGTGAGACCAGCTATGTTATATGGGTTGGAGACAGTGGCATTGACAAAAAGGCAGAAGTCAGAGCTTGACATGGTAGAATTAAAGATGTTAAGATTTGAACTGGGTGTGACAATGATGGATAGGATTAGGAATAATTATATTATAGTGTCATCCCAGGTTGGAATGTTTGGAGACAAAGCCAGAGAGGCAAGATTACATTGGTTTGGACATGTGCTGAGGTGGGATGCTGAGTATATTGGGAAAAGGATGCTAAGGATGAATCTACCAGGTAACAGAAAAAGAGGAAAGCCTAAGATAAGGTTTATGGATGTGGTGAGAGAGGACATGCAGGTGGTTGGTATGACACAGCAAGATGCAGAGGACAGGAAAAAATGTAAACAGATGATCCGCTGTAGCTAACAGTAGCAGCTGAAAGAAGAAGAAGATGACTTCCATTATATCACATGAACCTCTATGGACATTCCTAATTACTGTGTTCATTTGTTTTATAAAACTTCTAACTTTTTGGATTTTATTGACTTTCTGTAGTCTAAGACCGGGATTCAGTAACACCTACAATAAGAGTACACTGTTCTGAGTGAACAGACAACACAGGCATAATTCTCACCTTCTTACTCCTTATTTTAAGTTTTCTTATTGATATTCTTGCAGCTTTAAATACTGACAGGGGTTCATAAAGTTTACCACAAAGTGTAGATTACATGTACACTTAGTGTAATCTTTTTGAGTGACTAGAAAGCACAATAAATGTGATAAGAATTTTATTGAATATATATTGTGTACACAGTGTAGGCTTTGTTGAATCTGGCCCTTTTTCTTTCATTGATCTTAGTATGGCTGTCCAGTTCTAATAAATTAAGCAGCTCCTCTCTTACATCATTTTTTTTCTAAACTGAGGGCACATTCTTTGTTCTCCATTTTCTGCGAGCATTCTATAGAAAGTTCCAGAGCATCTTTCTGTGCCACATTCTCCTCAGTTTCATCCTGCGTCATCCATTGCTCTTTCATATAGAAGCTCACTGACCTATCACTCCACAACACTGACTGCATCGAAGTTCTCACAGTTTCCCGTTCCTTCTCTTGCTGTCCAACTTCAGCTGAACGTTTGTACTGGTTTCCTCTGAATGTCCCCAAAGTATCTTCATATGGCTACTCACCAGATGTTTTCTCCTCCACTGGTTTCTACTTAATTTGGGGATCCATTGCTCTGTCCTGCTGTGATGTTATCTGAGTTAGGTTTTCTACACCGAATCCTTCACTTTGCAGATAATTCACCACCCAGTTTCTACTTTTTTAACTTCTCCATTACTAATCCTGTTTTCTACTTTTAAGACAAGATCCAATAAAGCCTACACTAAGTGTACACTCTTCTGACTGAACAGAAAACACAGACATAACTCACACTTTCTTCCTCCTAATTTTAGTTTTCCTACTGATATTCTTGCAGCTTTAAATATTGACAGGGATTCATACAGGTTGTCACAAAGTGCGGACTACATGAACACAGTGTAATCTTTCTGAGTGACTAGAAAGCACAAAAAATGTTATAAGAATTTTAGTGAATACATATTCTGTACACTTAGTGTAGACTTTATTGAATCTGGCCCTAACTCTTTTTTTATTTTTTTTTTTATTTTTCGTATTGTAAAATGTTCAATGTCCAGATGCCTTTGCCTGTATTTCTCTTCAAATACTTTTGGTGCTGCTCTTTTTCTACTGATTATTTCTCCTTTCTCCGTTGCATAAATATTGTACCATATTAAATTTATTTTTCTTTCCAATGTCCATATTTCTTCTTCAGATGTCTCCTGCTCCTCCCATTTCTCCTTACTTTGGAAACTCATTGTTTCATCATGCTGTGGTGTAACCTCTGTTAGACTTGATAAAACCCACAATACCATGTCTACTCCCCTGATATACTAGAAAGGATTACAACACCTACTGAATCCAGATATACTTTAGTATCATTTGCACATAAATATCACTGAACATGGTTGCATATTTAAGGACTTGTTACTACCACAAAATCAACATAGAATTAACATGTTGAATAACAGCGTATTTCACATTAGCAGCTACCATTCAATCAGTTTTCCTAGCCACATTATTCACACTGAAAAATATTACAGTAGAGTCATACAATGTGCTGATGGCTAAGTGTATAAACCTTTAATGAAAACACAGCTCTTTAAAAACTACTCACTTTATTTTTATCTTATTTTATTTAACTGTGTTAATTGGGTAAATGAAATGGTCTAAAGACTGTAGCTATGACCCAGGCTAAATGGCAATAACAACTTTTCAAAATAAGAGGCAGAAACAACATTTAAAAACAACATAAACAGGCATTTTTCTAGCCAACATTTATGTTCAATGTATATTATGACCAATAGTTTTACTTTAAAAAATGACTACAATGGTACTTTTACCTGAATGATATTCATAAAATTCATTACATTCTGTACAAGGATAAAATTGTGAGTACATTTCAATAACTACTACAGTTTGTGTTTTACTTAAATGTTAATTCCATACAACAAAACATATTTGCAAGGGTTGCATAACTGGTAATATGCATTACTATAGTTTCACATTGGTGAGTATAGTGTGCTTTTTAGGAGGACTGTAGGCTCCAGGTGCCTAGAAATAACCTGGTAAGGACAACTTTGGCTACTGATGTTTGAGGTATTACATAGGAAATGGACAACTTACCTGTAAGTCGTGTTATCAGTGAGCTGGGAATGAAGGAGGGGATACATTTCATGTTCTTAGGGTGAGCAGCACAGTCCACTCAGTAGTTTCATCAGTATCTCTAGAGAATTGTTTGACAGCAGCCATTTGGGTGAGTATGCCACTAAGAGCATCATCATGGTGTACTGTGGGGCTTTACTTGTTTCGACATGGCCTTTTGTGGGTGATGTCTTCATGCCTGCTTCTGGTGGGGGGTATTTCTACAATAATTGGAAATATACATATATATATGCTGTTGTGATCTGGGTGTTTACAGAATTTTAGTTATCCAGCTGATAACTTTCATATGAGGTTAGGATTGATTCTCTCAATGTTGTTTGATGTGTGATGGAGCTATTTGAAGTTGAGGTTATGGCATAATAACTGTAGATTATATGAATGATATTTAGCAAGTATTTGCCCTGTTGTAGACACAGGGCAAATATAAATATAGATGATCTTATATTAAAAAACACCACGCAGTACATACTTGCTTGGTAGTTGTGCAGTTTTGTGTGTACCATTGTGTACATTTTTAGATGTAGCTCTTGGTTCATTGTAGGTTGGTAGGTAACATAGTTCTGGAATAACTGAAGCAAAATGTAAATTTTTTATTTTTTTTACAGTTGTCTAGGCAAGAGCACTACAGATGCAATGTTTGCTCTGAGAGTGTTATTGGAGAAATACAGAGAAGGTCAGAAGGAGTTGCATTGTGTCTTTGTAGACTTGGAGAAAGCATATGACAGGGTGCCTAGAGAAGAGTTGTGGTATTGTATGAGGAAGTCAGGAGTGGCAGAGAAGTATGTAAGAGTGGTACAGGATATGTACGAGGGTAGTGTGACAGTGGTGAGGACTGCAGTGGGAGTGACAGATCCGTTTAAGGTGTAGGTGGTATTACATCAAGGATCAGCTCTGAGTCGTTTCTTATTTGCAGTGGCGATGGACAGGTTGACAGATGAGATCAGACAGGAGTTACCGTGGACTATGATGTTTGCAGATGACATTGTGATCTGTAGTGAGAGTAGGAATCAGGTTGAGGAGACTCTGGAGAGGTGTAGATATGCTCTAGAGAGCAGGGGAATGAAGGTCAGCAGGGCTAAGACAGAATATATGTGTGTAAATGAGAGGGAGGGTAGAGGAATGGTGAGGATGCAGGGAGTAGAGTTGGTAAAGGTGGACGAGTTTAAGTACTTGTGATCAACAGTTCAGAGTAATGGTGAATGTGGAAGAGAGGTGAAGAAGAGAGTACAGACAGGTGGAATGGGTAGAGAAGAGTGTCAGGAGTGATTTGTGACAGACGGGTACCAGTAAGAGTGAAAGGGAAGGTCTACAAGAGGGTAGTGAGACCAGCTATGTTATATGGGTTGGAGACAGTGGCATTGACAAAAAGGCAGGAGTCAGAGCTGGATGTGGCAGAGTTAAAGATGTTAAGATTTGCACTCGGTGTGACTAGGATGGATAGGATTAGGAATCAGTATATTAGAGGGTCATTTCATATTGGACAGTTTGGAGACAAAGCAAGAGAGACGAGATTGCATTGGTTTGGACATGTGCTGAGGAGGGATGATGGGTATATTGGGAAAAAGATGCTAAGGATGGAGCTGCCAGGTAAGAGAAAAAGAGGAAAGCCTAAGATAAGGTTTATGGACGTGGTGAGAGAGGACAGGCAGGTGGTTGGTGTGACAGAGCAAGATGCAGAAGATAGGAAGAAATGGAAAGAGATGATCCACTGTGACGACCCCTAATGGGAAAAGCCAAAAGATGATGATGAGTTGTCTAGTGTTTGGAGCCTGTGCTGAAGATGACTGAGGTACCTTTCCCTATAACACTGGAATTTGGTTCTGACATTCTTTCTGGTAGAGATCTATACTTGGGTTGTGATATTTATGGGAAGTTTTATTCATCATGGTTTAAGTGTTGGGGGAGGGAGCCTGGGCTATGCCTTGTGGCTTTGTAGGGAAATTTGGTGGTGCTTGGCATTCCTTTGGCAAGAATGCTAAAAGGCTCTTTATTTAGTCTTTAGTGAACTATTCTGTAGCAGCATTGGAGACACCATGTTTTATTGTGTTTGTGTATAGCCCTTGGATCCCCCATTAATTCAGTAAGCTGACCTCTGGGTGTGGGTCATTGTCGTATGTTTGTTACTGAATCTCTATTTGTCTACAGGTTATATATGATTGTTTTGTATGGATGTGCTTTGTTATGTTGGGGGGTTGCTATCTGAAGGGAGATGGTGTGTGTGGTGCAGTAAGTTATTCTGGTGTAGATGATCATTTTGTAAGGTTGGCTGTTGGCTGTAGATTTTTGGCCAGTCTGCCATATCATGCATATTTTATGTGGATGTTGTGATGCTGTTTGCACATAGCATGAATAAAGCAATGAAGAATGTTTCCTTATTGCTAAGAGTAACAGTCTTTTGTGAAAGGTGTCAACATTTCAAAACCCTGCAGTAGCATGCTAGCCTCTTTTACAGGGGATTTCTTATTCAAGACTGGTATGAATCTAATCAAGGTTTTTAGCACGTTGACTGTGGCATTCCAGAACTACACATTGGCAGAGCACCCAGAGACACAGGGGATTTTGGCATCTCTTTGGAATTCAGGTAATTCAGTAGCTTTTAAACAAACTGTCTCTGTCTTGTAGTCACACTCTAGTCCAGACATTTAAAGACAGATGATATCTCAACAAGCACAAACTTTCTTTGCTGATTAGGAGGCAACACAGACAACAGAACAAGGGCAGAGCTGCAGGAAGAAACTAGAGGTGAGTCCTGAAAAAGGTTTTGTGGATGGGCCCACTCTTGGAAAGAAGGAAAACTAAGAGAGATACCATAGACCTAAAGGTCGATTCTCAAACACAGGAAAAAACAGCATCAGAAATGGAAGATAATGACTTAACAGGGCACTAGGGGCAGGGTTGAGTGACAGAAGCCAGTCTTCTGTAGGATATTTGGAAGATTTTATCAATTTATTGCCAGATGAGGGGATGGTTAGACTGTTTAACCTAGCCTTAGAAAGCAATTTTGGTGCCACCCCAGTTTTCTCTCCTGAGGAGGTAAGAGGGACAAAATTTCCACCCATACCCAAACTACAGAGGGGGTTCAAGACTGTCATTACTTCAAAGGGTGATGTCTTACCTCATCTGGATAATTATGTTACTTAGTTCTCCTTCCCCATGGCTACATTGAACTTTTCAGTTTCTAACTCCCCTGGGCCCCACATTATGGCACACATCCACATCAGAGTTAAAAATAAAAAAGATTCTCAGAGGGGAATTCATAGAGATATTTAACCTAGTAGATACTGAGGGAATAAGGCACATTATGGATGCTGACAATTCTTCTAACAAAGACTTGATAGCAGCTGTTGGGGAAAAGGCCTCAGCCCGAGTGGCGGTTAAACACTGGGCCACTTAGTCACTATGTTTCATTGTGTTCTTGGGAGTGATTATAGAAATGAATTGAAGAAAGACACTGCCCTTGTCAGCAAATATTTTAGCCATCAGGGTGCACCTCATCAAAGGGGGCTCAGGCTGAGCAAATTATGATCGGTGATTCAGCAAATTAAGAGACATAGACAAGTCCCTCAGGTGGGAACTAGCATATCCTGACATATGGTCGAGTGCCATGCTAAATAAGCTGGCCACCCCCAAGATGGACAATGTGGGTAGAAATAATAGAGAAGCAAAGTTCTGGTGGACCTTAAAACCAAGGAAAGTACCTTTGGCCAGCTTGCAAGTTTGCTCACTTGTGTTCCGGCTGTGGGAAAGGTCATACTGCATCCAGGTGCTGTGGATCATAGTTAAGGGTAGGCTTGGCATTCCCCCACCTCACTTAGAGGGAGGACGTGGGGGAGGGGGGCTATGGGATAACTCTCCTAGAGGCAAGCACTTTTTTCATGGCTGCAGAGCTGCTGCTGGAAGGGGTTTTGACTGATCTGCATCACTCCTACTCTCTAATCTGATGAGATATCTGATAAGTACTTTATATACTTTTCCCTTTTAAATAACTACAAATGATGTATGTCTTCTAATCCTTCAGTGATAGTATAATTTGACTTAATACCAAAGTGCATTTTTTCTAGTGTGTCAGTGGTGGGGTAACAAGGTGCTTCTGATTAGTATTTCTAACTATATGTTTTAGACTTTTTGTTTAGATACATTTAAACATTAATACAGTACATTAATGGTGATTTACAGATAGCTAAATATAAGTTTTATATATATATATATATATATATATATATATATATATATATTGTGTCTTTTAGCTTTTCCCGGTTTGGGGTCATAGCAGAACTCCGGTCCGCTAATGATTGGTAGTTGATTTTTACGTGCCGAGTTACCAGCCCTGATGCACAACCTTCAGTGAAGGTACGCCCATTCACGCATGTCTCCATGCAGAAGATGCTCTAGCTGAGAATCGAACCTGACAGCGTCTTACTGGGAGGCGACAACGCTATTGCAGCATCACCACCACAGATTTTATATATATATATATATATATATATATATATATATATATATATATATATATATATATATACATACATACATATATACATATACTAGGTTCCTTTTTTAACTGGTGGGTAAATGATTGAAATGTTATAATATGATTTCTGATTTGAGGCAGCTGTTGTTACTTCTAAATAGCTGTTTGTATATAAAAGGGTTAATTTTTTCATGATGTTGAAGTTTTTTGAGGAAACTGGTGGTGTGTGTCACTGTTCTCATTGTGGGGATTCATGACATGCACTGACAAGGCAGCTTGAGATTTTTTTTTTGCTTTCTCTCAACTCTAAAAGCTTCAAGACCTGGAATTCCTGCCGAAAATGCTTTTTTCTTCACTAGAGACAACTTCTGTTGTGCATGAGCCTATTTAGATACTTCTTAACAAGTTTATGAAGCTGCAGCTTGAGGAAACAACAGTGATTACATTATTTGACCTTCTAAACTTGTTAAATGGTTGTACTTAGAATTCTTTTCTCTTGAAATTCTGTTATTCTTCACTAGATACTTTAAATGGTAAATAGTTAATACTGATGAAATTGTTTAACTCCTTTGAAAATGCCTATGTTCTCTTATAGATGCATACATTCTGCAAATTCAATGACACTATTAGTAACTAAATGACATCTAGTGAACTAGGAGCTGCATTAGAAAGCTCATTATGCATATTAACATCAGACTTATGTTATATAACTAAACCTTCTCTCTCTCTCTCCCCACTTCCTGATGAAATACATCAACGTAGATATAGTTAATACATATGAGTAATATGTGTATAATTGTAAAATATAATAATGTTGTAATAAGTGTTTATATATATATATATATATATATATATATATATATATATATATATATTTTCAACAGATCCTCACATGAAAAATGTTAGACAGATGACTGATAAAATCAATAAATCATCTGTTTGTTGAAAAGTTTTGGAAATATTGACAATCTTCTTAGTCTTCAGCTTCTAATGTTTATACATACTTTGATCTGCTATGTATTTCTGGCATATCTATGTATCAGAGGTGCTTTTATCATATGTGACATTCATATAGCTTCAGATATATTGGACACTCTCATTCTAATGTATATTTCACGGAGTCATATTTCTTTAGTTGCTTTCATAATGCTTTTCTTTTTTGTTTTTATACTATATTCTAAGCAGAGATGGATAATTTGTATCTTTTGGTACTGGAGGCTGGTGGATGGATGGTTTAGATAAGTTTTTAACTCCACCAGAAACTTTATGTTTCATGTATGTGTTTGTAAATAGTTTTGGGTTTTTGAAAGTAGTGCTTAATGCACGTTATGCATCCATGATAAGTACGTTTTCAGTAGATTTCAAGTCAGCACTGAAGAAAGGTCTTTCAGTTAGTAATAACATACACATTATAGTCAATGGCTTATAAATGTTTATCATTAAATATTAATGGTTTGAACAATAATGTCAAAAGAGCTGGTTTGCTTAAATATATCAAAATGCATAAAGCCCAGCTCATACTTTTTTTCAAGAAAATATAACTACTAAGGTGTCAATGCAACAAAATAACATATTAAATAAACAAATAACAGTAACAGAAGTGAAAGAGCAAATAAAAACTTTAAAATATAATAAAGCTCCAGGACTGTATGGAATAATTCCTGAACTATATAAGATTTTTCCTGAATATATAATAAAGAAAATGATGAGTGCCTTTACTATGGTTAAGTAAAAATGTATAACACCTCCATCATGGAAATACTCAATTATCTCCCCCATATTAAAATAAGGTAAGGACCTCAAATATTGTGATTCATATAGGCCAATTTTTATACTAAACACCGATTATAAAATTTTCATGACAATATTAGCTAATAGGATAAAGAAAATATTACATAATCTAATACATAGTGATCAGACAGGTTTAGTACAAGACAACGTTATTAAATTACTACCATTAATAGACAGAGCATGCAAATACAAAACACAAGTAACTATTATCAGCTTAGACATAGAAAAGGCTTTTGATTCTATTAGTTGGTCTTATCTACAAGTAATTCTGATTGGTTTTGAATTCTTCTCAGATTTTGTCAACTTATTAATGAAAATTTATAGTGGGGCAAAAGCTTATGTGAAAATCGGATCATGTCTTTCCTCACCACTAGAAATCCTCAAGGGAACTAGACAAGGTTGTCCTTTGTCACTATTATCATTTGCTCTTTCAATGGAACCTTTTGCTACATATATCAGAAACAAGCAAAATATAAAAAGCTTTCAAATTAATAAAGACTATTGTCCTAAGATACAATTATTTGTTGATGATATGTTGTTAACTTTGGGTGATATTGATGGCTCTTTGCATGATGTTATAAATACCTTAAGCAAGTTTGAAAGAATTTCAGGGCTTAAATTTAATCATAATAAATCCAAAACATTACTAATTAACAAAAATATCAACAAAAACCTAAGAGAGAATAGCCTGTTTAATTGGGAGAATGATGTATTAGAATATTTGGGTGTCAGTATAGAGTACATGGAAAGAATCTATTAAACTAAACTACAATATAGAGTACTGTACTAGTCAGGCCTATTTTTAATAGTAACTCTCAAGCAACCAGAAACTACAGTTATCCGGCATCTACCAATCCCCATGGGTGCCAGTTAACTGAGACTTTACTGTAACACTGTTTTTTTCAGTCTTAGATGCAAAAAGTTCATTTTGGCAAATTTTGCTGTATCTCAAATCTTTATTGTTAACTACTTTCAGTACACCATTGGTAGTTACAAATTACTGAGAATGCCATTTGGGATAAATTCTGCCAGGGAAGTATTTCAGCGTGAAATGGAGCAATTTTTTTTCAGGATATCCATGTGCTATCATAGTAGATGACATTATTGTAGGGGGAAATGGTGAAAATGAACATGAAAAAAACCTCAAGAAAGTTCTAGACCATGATTGTGAAGTTAATCTTAAAATGAGTCCTCAGAAATGTAAATTCAAGCTGAGTGACGTTACTTATGTGGGTCATTTGTTGACCAGTTCTGGATTACAATCAGATGTGTCTAAGCAAACAACAATTCTTGAAATGCCAGTTCCAGACAGTGTCACATCTTTGCAGTGTTTTTAGAGTATGGTCAACTATTTAGGAAAGTTTATCCCTGACCTGAGTGAGCTTTTAGCATGGTTATGAAAGCTGACAAGCAAAAATGTACAGTGATCTTGGTTAGCACAACACCAAAGAGCATTTGACGTTCTGAAATAGAAAATTGCCAGTCCATCCACATTGAGATATTATGATGTTCAAACCTATAACTCTTTCATGTGATGCTTCTAAATATGGTCTTGGTTTAGCATGTCTTCAAGAAAGTATACCAGTAACCTATGCATCGAGAACTTTAACACAAAATGAAATGTAGTATGGGCAAGTTGAAAAGGAGCTTTTGGCAGTAGTGTTCGCATGTTCAAAGTTCCGCAATTATATTTATACAAACCCGTTCAAATAGAGGCTGACCACCAACCTCTGGTGACAATTCTTAAAAACCCAATAAATACAGGCCCAGCAAGTTTGCAATGCATGATGTTAAAATTGCAAAAGTACAATTACAATATTGTTTATACAAAAGGCAAATATCTTTACCTTGCAGATGCTTTATAAAGAGTGCCCAGACAAACAGAACAGCATGATAATGAGAAAGCAGACTTTGAAGTCATGGAAGTCAGAAACTTTTCCTCATCACGTCTTGATGAACTCAGAAATCACACAGCTTTAGACCCTGACTTCAGAAGTTGAAACATTTTATCAGTCAAGGATGGCCAGTATGACAAATCAGTCTACCACTTAACATTCAGAAGTATTTTCCTTACTGAGATGAGGTCAGGATGGAAGACGGAATCATCATGAAAGGTCTTAAAGTGATTATTCCTACAGTGTTACAACAGGAATATTTCTAGATTTTATATTGTGGTCACCCAGGTACTGATTCTACCAAAAGAAGGGCAAGAGGCATAGTATCATGGCATTCTATGTCAAAAGATATAGAGAAGGAAACTCAAGCATATTCTATTTGCAGTAGTATTAAACCATATCAACAAAAATAGCCACTTCAGCTAAACCAGATTCCTGAATTACCATGGTCGATGGTTGCTACTGATATTTTTGAATGGAATGGTCAGCATTATTTTGTGTTAGTAGACTCTGAGTCAAATTGGTTTGAAATTGACCTTCTTCCTAACTTGACTTCTAGCACTGTCCTTACAAAATTGAGGAGACATTTTTCTGTCCATGGTAGTCCGCACAAAGTTTTATCTGACAATGGTACACAGTTTACAAGTCAGCAGTTCAAGAAATTTACTTAGTCTTGGGACTTTGTCCATGTTACTCATAGTCCTGAGTATTCACATTCTATTAGCTGAGCATACAGTTTAAAGTGCGAAATGTTTGTTAGAGAAATCTAAGAGAGATGGTACCATTGTTTGTTCTTAACTTACTCAGTCTCAGAAACATTACCAGAGATTACTTGCTTGGTTCATCTGCTCAGAGATTAATGTCTAGACAGACAAAAACAACCTTGCCAATCAGTAAACGACTACTGATTTGAAATGCTACCACCACCAGAGTGGTCAAGAACCAACTTTTGAAGAAATGCTAGATACATACGTTATACTACAATAAATCTAGCAAACCTCTTAGACCATTAAGACAAGGAGAGGTCATTAGGATGTAGACATCTAAAGGATATGACCGAGTAGGAATTATCAAAAATATTTGTAAAGAACCAAGATCTTATATTGTACAATTGGAAGGAATGGATTTCAGAAGGAACTGAAGACATATACTTCCAGTCTCCAAACCTGTGAGGCAGCACATTCCCTGTAACAAAGAATCTGTTTCTCAGAGTGACCCAACACTTGTTCAAATTTCAGAGAGCAGTGTACTTACCTTGAATAATGCTGATGCAATCCCTGAAGTTCCTATTGAGAAGAATTCCCCAGAAACGGTCCCCATTGTTAAGCCAAGTCCTAGTTTTTATGTAACCAAATTGGGTAGAATTTCCAGATCCAATCCAAAAAACACAATGACTTGGACTTGAGTTCTGATTTGTTATTATGAATGAAATGTTATTTAGCATGTAGATTGTATCATTCTCCTATTGCATGTGGAACAAATCAATGAGGGAGGATGCAGATAATTGAGTGTATTGTTCCTGTTCAGCCACTGTAGCTAGAAAGCACATGCATACAGTGCCTTTTTGTACAGTCAGTAAATGCAGTCATTAATGGAGATGCACATGCAAGTGTGTCTGAAGTAATGTGTGAATCAGTTAGCTTAAATACAAGTTATAATTACAGTTCCTGACATATTTATGTACAACAAATATATTGTACCCATACACCAGTTCATTTCTCTTTTGAATGCATGAGTCTAGAGACAGTGACCATTGACCTTCTTAAACTGAAACAGTTTTCAGCAGTAAACTAAAGGAATCAGGACTAGAAAAAGCCATCATTGCAAATGACAGAACCAACTCTGTGTCAATAATTGTGAAAATAATTTGGTTATGTTTAAAATATATGGGCAAAAATTACCTTAACAGTTTATTTGGCTTCTCAAATTATAAATAACAAAGGCTTTATTATTAAGAAAGAGAATGCCTTTCCACCCCTTGTAGAAATTATAGTATATTATTGATGGCAAAAACATGAAACAGCATGCTTGCACATCTGCTGGTACACCACCAGTACTGCCTATGCCATTATCAGTATAGCAATGTGACAAATAACTAAGAATTTAAAACAATCATTTAGTTGGATTCTTGTCCTCCCAGATGGAGTACAATTGTCTCATAAAGCAGGACTACAGAAGGAACATCTTCTCATTCTGTATCTTGGCATAGAGGATACAATCTTTTCTTACTAAAATACAGAAGTAATTACTTGAGGGTCAGTTTTACAGGACCTATATTTGTAAAGTAGATTAATTAAATATGTCTTGCATTGTGTGTTCTGGCAGTCATATCTATGATAAGCAAGCAATAACGCTTTACAGGCTGTGTGTGTGTTACTGTGCAATTAATGCATGCCCAGGGGTGTTATAAAGCCCAAAGCTGCAGACAGAGTAGGCTGCTATGAAACTGTTGCTTTACTTACTTTTAATTACATTATTATTTATTTATTTTTTAATATATACTCTGAAGTAAAAGTAAGTAGTAGTTTCAAACTTGCTGTAGTATATGTAAATGTTATTAGAGGAAGTATTTCAAATCAAAAATATACAATTTTCAAAAAATGTACAGGTATTTACTTCTTACTTTTTTTTTTGGTCTCTTACTTCTAAAATTTGGGGATTTAAGTCACTAAATAATGACATACATTTGGGTTTCAGATTTTCTTTCCTTCAGAAAAATCCATGCTAACACAAATCATATTCTTCAAGCAACTTTCTAATTTTATTAAGAGCGATATTTAAATTCTTTCCCTGTTTTTGAGCCTCTGCTCCCCCTTTATTTTATGCTTTATCCAAAATGAACTGAGAAGTATGCATAACTCCTCAACTGCTGCTGCCACTGCTTGATCGATCTCGATCGCTCACTTACTCTCACACACATACAGAAACACACACTTCTGCCTTCATGCATGCAAGCATGCAGACACACACAGAAACACAAGCATAGAGAAACAAAGACACACACACACAATTTTCTTTCTTTTTAATGTTTCCTTTAATTTTATTCTCACTTCTTCTTTTGGCTGCTCCCGTTAGGGATCACCACAGCAGATCAACTGTTTCCATTTCTTCCTGTCCTCTGCATCTTGCTCTGTCACACCAACCACCTGCATGTCCTCTCTCACCACATCAATAAATCTTATCTTAGGCCTTCATCTTTTCCTCTTACCTGGCAGCTTCATTCTTAGCATCTTTTTTCCAATATACTCTGCATCCCTCCTCAGCACATGTCCAAACCAATGTAATCTTGCCTCTCTGGCTTTGTATCCAAACCTTCCAACCTGGGCTGAACCTCTAATATACTTATCCCTAATCCTGTCCATCCTCATCACACCCAGTGCAAATCCTAACATCTTCAACTCTGCCACGTCAAGCTCTGACTCCTGCCTTTTTGTCACTGCCACTGTCTCCAACCCATATAATATAGCTGGTCTCACTACCTTCTTGTAGACCTTCCCTTTCATTCTTACTAGTACTCGTCTATCACAAATCACTCCTGACACTCTTCTCCACCCACTCCATCCTGCCTGTACTCTCTTCTTCACCTCTCTTCCACACTCACCATTACTCCGAACTGTTGATTCCAAATATTTAAACTCATCCATCTTCACCACCTCTACTCCCTGCATCCTCACCATTACTCTATCCTCCCTCTCATTCACACACACATATTCTGTCTTAGTCCTGCTGTCCTTCATTCCTCTTCTCTCTAGAGCATATCTCCACCTCTCCAGGGTCTCCTCCACCTGTTCTCTACTCTCACTACAGATCACAATGTCATCTGCAAACATCATAGTCCATAGGGACTCCTGTCTGATCTCGTCTGTCAACCTGTCCATCACCATTGCAAATAAGAAAGGGCTCAGAGCTGATCCTTGATCTAATCCCACCTCCACCTTAAACGCATCTGCCACTCCTACCGCAGACCTCACCGCTGTCACACTACCCTTGTACATGTTCTGTACCACTCTTACATACTTCTCTGACACTCCTGACGTCCTCATACAGTACCACAACTCCTCTCTAGGCACCCTGCCATATGCTTTCTCTAAATCCACAAAGACACAATGCAACTCCTTCTGTCCTTCTCTGTATTTCTCCAACAACACTCTCAGAGCAAACATTGCATCTGTAGTGCTCTTTCCTGGCATGAAACCATACTGCTGATCACTAATCATCACCTCCCTTCTTAACCTAGCTTCCACTACTCTTTCCCATAACTTCATGCTGTGACTGATCAATTTAATCCCTCTGTAGTTACTACAGCTCTGCACATCAATTTTATTCTACTAAACAGTAAAAAGGCTGATTAGCAAGTGTAAAATAATGGCAGCCATTGCCTGCATTATAGTCTGAGCTCTGCTGCAACTTAATATGATGCCATGAAGTGGCAAACTCATTTTTCAAGGGGCACTGCCTGTACATTGATACGCTGCTGGAGAATGTTCATACTCCAGAGTGGCAATGTGCAGGTCACTAGTTCTCTAGTATTATTTGACAGTGGCATTTATTCATATCCATCTTACCCTGCTATGCACTTTTCCTTTGCAACAGCAAGTGGAAAATAACAGATGTCTCTGTTACTTGGTAGGAATGCCTACTTATTATATTCAGAAGTTTTAATTTTGACAGGGAATGAAAACCCATCCTTACCAAAAGAAAAGTGATATCGCTCAAATATAAATCTCTATCTCTTAATGCCATTATGATTAAAATAATATATTGAAGGAGTAACAAAAAGTACAGAAATACTGGCAATGAAGATACCTGCACTAATTGTAACCTTCTGTTCTCAGGAAGGAAAAGTAATGATTAAGAATTGGGTTCAGATGTGCCGAATAAAATGAAGATGCATTTCAAAGCTGGCACTTATTATTTTGAGACCTATAAATAACCAATGCTGCATTGTAATAAGGTTGTTTTCAAATAACAGTATTCTAGACTTTCAAATGCAAGAGACATTTTTATGGCAGCAGACAGACTGGTCCTTGGAAAAGCTTATTTTACAGCCTGCCAAGCATTATTACTTTGTTGAAGCATGTCAAAAGGCTGCCAAAGAAATACTACCTTTCATATATACGTAGAGTAGTTAACAGTGAAAGGGAACATTTTGTGATGCAGTTTCTTCTCAGCAGGTTGCTTTATATTGTTTGATGTGTGGATTATCTGGGCCACGATTTCTAATAGCAGTCTAGAAAGAAGTGCAAGTCAGGATCAGGCATGTCTTGTGTCACTAAGGTAGGGAAACAATTAGAGTTGCTGGCTGCTGTTTTACAGAGGACTAAGCACCATAGATGTAAAGTTTTACAGAGGACTAAGCACCATAGATGTAAAGTGCAAGTATAAGACACTGTAAATTATTTCTGCTCCTTAATGTACTTTTCCCCTAGCAGTCAATCCTACAACATGAAATAATGATTAAAGCAATGGGAAGCATTTATTTTAACATTTCTAATGATGGTTGTTTTACTGTTAGCTGTAGAACTAGCCATCTTTTTTTAAAATATCTCTCTCACTCCTTCATCTACAATAAAGCATTTTGCCAAGTTGCCCATCTTTCAGAAAGCACACTAGATTAAACCAGATCCTCCCAGCTCTTTTACCCAAGAAACACCCTCTTATACCCTATTTTTAATTAGTCACACTTTCTTTTAAAATATGCAGGTTATGAGCCCTTCACCCAGCCGCCTGCTGTTCATAAAAGTACCCTCTTCCAACTGCAGGATCTTGTTTTTAAATCTTTGGCTGGAAAGCTTATTTTCTCAAAGGAGCACCGTGATTACTGCTAGTACTATTCACACACATCTTTGGTATGAAAGTTTTTTGTTTGTTTGTTTAATCAAGGTAAGTGTTGCTGTTGTGGCTTCATTATTCATGCTTCTGTGTTAGACATTTTTTTTTTATTACTATAGTTTGAACAAGACTTAGGAATCTTTTTTTTGGTATGGACTCAGCAAACTGTTTCTGCACAGAGCATGGCAGTTTCATTTCAGTCTGCACGAAGCAAGCTATATCTGTTTTTCTTCTCCTGTTTATGTATGCATCAATTTAAGCTGCAGTTCAAGTGAAGCAATGGGGAAGTAGACAGCAGCACTGAACATAGATGACTTTCAATGATCACACATGATTTAAGTGATTGCACGAGTCTGTGATCATATTCCTTGTCTGCTGCTGTCTGCTTCCCCAGTGCTAATTTCAGTTTACTCATTATTTGCGCACATTCTGCACCCCAATGTGATTATTGTACTTCACAATAGGTATTACTGAGCAGTGTTTGTTGATATGCTAAAACAACGATGAGTGCAATCAGCAAGTACAAATTATACCATGACCCCCCATTAATATTCCAAAATATGCACACTGATTGGCCAGCGTGCACGTTGTAAATCGACTTATACTAATGGAAATTCCATTAGTATAAGTCTCTTTTAAAACACTGTCTCACTATGTTAAAAGAGTTTAACATAGCGACAAAGATTTAAAAAAAGCAACGGAGATCTCCGTTGCTTTTTTTAAAGCTGTCTCACTATGTTAAACTCCTTTAACATAGTGACACAGTGTGTAAAAAGCAACGGAGATCTTGCTTTCTCCATTGCTTTTTTTTTAAACCTGTCTCGCTATGATAAATGGGTTTAACATAGCGAGACAGCTTTAAAATAATAATTTATTTTAAAGCTGTCTCACTATGTTAAACCCATTTAACATAGCGAGTCAGGTTTAAAAAAAAAAGCAATGGAGAAAGCAAGATCTCTGTTGCTTTTTACTGTTTCGCTATGTTAAATGGGTTTAACATAGCGAGACAGCTTAAAAATAAGCAATGGACATCTCCGCTTCGCCCTCGGGATCAAAACACGCCAACCGTGGTTAGATCCCACATTACCCACACCCAGGCGTGGGTTATTGCTATAATATATTTATTTACAAATGCATGTTAAAGCAAAACCAGTTGATCAAGTAACTTTTAAGTGACTTAGGGGATTATCTAACTGCTGCCCCTGCTACTGGGCAAACATTGTTGTTTAAGTTAGTTGTTTTGTGCTTTCCTGTTATTGTAAATATTATGAGTAAACAAAGTTAACAACAATGAGATTAAACAAATTTCCATGCTTTTGGGTACACAGTAATGTTTTTTTTTAATAGCTAATAGGTGAAAACTAGGCTACCTGCCCTAAAGGGGCCATTTTAAGCCTGGACAATAACAGGAGTTCAGAATGAAACCTAGTACTTTGTGCAGACATTAACCATTATACCAAACCCACAGTTACAGTTCCTTTTCATGTTTATGTTATGCAACGGATGCTTAATTTTCCTGTTCCTGTCAATGTCATACTTTTAAAAAATGATTAGTTTGTCTAAACTCTGAAGTGATGCATGTGCTTTTTTACAATCATTTCCTAAAAAAATGCTATTCAGAAGACAGGAAGAAAGAGTCATATGTGGGAGCACTTTCAGTGGCACAACATGCTAAGTAAGTTGTTTGATGTCTGTTGCTATGCACATTTGACTGACTAACTGAAACTAGCCATGCTGGAAATGTAAGATTCTGGCTCATTGAAAGAGTAGAGGATAGGAATAGTAACTAGGCCAGCTAAATATTAAGGCACTCATTTGATTGTGCCTTTTTAATTATTCACTGAGATATATACAGGTGCAAAAACTGAACAACATAAATTAAAGAAAAACATACTAGAAAAGAGAAACATCAAAATTATTATTTAGAGATAACACACTCCTTCACTAAGGAACTCCTTCGGGATGAGATATGATACAATTTCATTAATAGGTGGAAAAGCATTATTGGTTTAGACATCAGTAAAGAGACTTACTTCTTAAGGTAATGAGCCTATAATTCTTCCATAATTGGTTTATTGATATACTTTGTCATCTTGTCCATAGGCAATAGAAGTCATGTTTCCTATAGTGATAAAATTCATATCAAAACAAAGTAAGAGGTTTGTAGTCTTTGTGAAATACGTGTAATAGCTAATAGTGGCAAAATGATGCACGGACATTCCTTATTTATGCTTATAACTAGTGGGAGAACAGGAGTATGTCAGGTAAGGACATAATGGCTCATATTCTCTTTTCTAAGATTATTATAATGTTTGCTGTACAAGTACATCAGTGAAATATGAAGTACCAGCCACATGTGGAGTCTGAGACAGTGTTTCATCAATCAAAGTAGTACATCTTGCTCTGATTACTATGGCAGTGAAATGAGATCTACAAATATCCACTTTTGGCAATAATGTGCGAAACCCAAACAAAAATATGGACTCCTGTTGCTTTGCACATAGGAAACAGGCTTTAATATGGGCATGAAGACTATATCTGTGTGTGTGTGTGCGCATGTTCGCGCACACACGTGCATGTGGGGGCGTGCAGTTTGAATTCTTCTGTCCTCATCTTATGATAAAAGAAGGAATTTATCATTATGATACAATACAAAAAGACATCAACAATTCTGCTAGATGAGAAAAATAAGGTAAATTTATCCTACATCATCATTATCATCTATATCCTTTTTTTTCATTTCCTACATGGGGTCTGGGATCATGCAACTGCTACCATCTCTCTCTGTTCAATGCCTTCTTCGATACTCATGCCTGACTGTCACAAGTCTCCTACCACTTTTGTTGGATGTCCTCATTTCTTCTTGCCTTCGTCATGTCTGTCCCAAATTTTTTTCACCAGATTGTCTTCTGCTTTTCTGCACATGTGCTTAAACCACCGTAATCTGTTCTAATAGACCTTTGCTGCAATATGAGCTACTTTGGCTTTTGCTACTAAGTCCTCATTTCCTCATCTGTCACACAGTGTGCCTCCTACCACCCATTTCAGGCATCATCTCTAGCTTCCTCATCTGCTCTGCCTTTACTGTCCAGGTTTCTGTAGCATACAGAAGCACTGGTCGCACCACTGTTTTATACACCTTTCTTTTCAGCTTCTTTGCCATTCCGATGTCATATATTAAACGTGACTATATGTGCTAGTTGGTTGCAGACCCCATGATTCTAGCTTTGACCTTCTCATTCAGACGTCCCTTCTCCTCAACCACTCCTCCAAATTACTTGAAGCTGTTAGAACGTTCCATTATTTTCCTTTCTATCTCAGTTCTCAGCTCCTATTGAATTCTCCTATTTGCTGCCATCACAACTGTCTTATCTGTACTTGGTTTCATCCTATGTGCATTCAGTTTTGCATTACATACCCCTTTCTCTGCTGAAGTTCTTGCTCAGCGTATGCCTGTAATGTCACATTGTCTGCATACAGAAACGGTTTTGATCTCTTCATACAGACCTGTTTGCTAATGTAGTCCATCACCAGTACAAACATCACAACTATCTGTCTCACTACAAACATCAGGGCAGTTATGCTGCATCCTGATCTGAATCCAAACTGCTCATTTCCCTTCTTTTTGTCTACTACTGTGTATTCATTTATCCGTAACCCTCTCCGGAACTTCCATGGAATATGACAGCAGAATGATACATCTATACTGCCCACAGTTATGAATGCTCAATTTGTTCTCGAACACTGGCACTAGTATGCTTGTTCTCCAGTCATCTGGAATACAAATATCTACTCTGTATAGCTGTCTAATTGTGTCACCCTATTCCACCACTGTGAGGGGGGTTTGCTCAGCATGCATGTCATCCTTTCCACATGCCTCATTAAGAGACTTGATTATTTGCATATAGGACAATCATTGTATGTGCTCGTAACTGAGATCCCTCCAAATGTGGAATCATCCCTTCAACTTAAGGCCTTCCTCCACCTTCTTTGTTATTATATCCCCAAGCAACTTTTTCATGCCTTGTGCCTTTTCTCCATATTGTGTCAACTGGATTCTACTGCATCTCTTCTCATCTCCTTCTTAAAACCTCTCATTTCTTAAGTTTGTCCTTGGCCTAAGAAGATAGTCTCTAAACAAACAAAACATTAACCATTTCTTTTATGATTCCCCCCCTCCAGATGCACACTTTAACCACTACTTAACATCCTTCCTTCCTTTCTTGCATTTCTCTCTCTCTTTTACCCTTGCAAAAATTTCACACTGGCTGCTATCTTTTGGTCCTGGATAGCCAACATTGTGAATCCATCCTGTCAGTCTACTCCATCTAATCAACCTACTTATAACCTTCCACAAGGAACTGCCAACATCAGTTTCAAGGTTAAAGATTGCCCGACTGCCTGCCTTAACAGGATATGGAAGTAACCATAATGTACTCTGTGTAACAATCATCATCTGGACTATTCTAATCCTTATAACTAGACTATTCCCCTCCTTGTCTCATTTCTTTATCATGGTCCTTTTACCTTTTAACCATCCTGTTAGTTTTAGGGCCAGTTTTCCCATGATTGACAAATTGTCAACCTGAGTTTCATAATCCCAATCTCCTGCAGAATTCTATTTTAGCAAGCAGGCTTTTCATACTTTCCAATCTATAGATGGATATTTTTTTATTTATTTGCATTCATAACATAACTGGGGTCTGATTTTTTTTTTAAAAAGCGCCAAACATTTGTAAACATTCTGTCCATTTGTTATGTAATAAGCATGTATCCATAAGCAAGCAGTAAGGTTTGCCACACCTTTGCCCTTCTGATTCTCTGTTCTTTTTTTAGTAAAAGGTAACTTAGTATAAAAGGTATCTGTGACCACCCTTGTGATTTACCACTCTCTACGTATACGTCCATAAAAAGGGACCCAATGGTCAGCACTCATAGCTTTCAGTGCCACTAAAATATTTTCTTATCCCTGTGCAGTGGTAACTGGTGACATCAAAGGAAGGAGACTGCAAAGCACAACTGAATAGGTGAGATGAAGGTAAATTGAGCTATTTTGTAAGATGCAACTGTTTTACTGCTAGCTGTGAAAGAGATCAACCACCAACTGGGGTCGGTCTCTTTCATCCACAGACTGTCTAAATATAGTGTAGATACTTTATTGATTGTGTACACTTCTGATATCCAGAATTATTATGATCAAACAAACATAGCAATTACTTAAATGCACACTAATCCTGCCTTGCCAACTCAATAACTATGCAACTATAGTCAAATGACAGCAGGGTTAAGTTAAATGAAGCCACAGACTGTCTCTTTACCAACAAATTACTGCTACTTTAACTGTGCACAGCTCAGGTATTTGATTACAATCAAATGAATGAATAAATACACACATAATAGCTACAGTATTATATTGTAGCCTGTTAGGCACATAGAGAACACGCCAACATGACTCTCCATACACATACACCAAACAATATCCCAAAGTTACATTGTCTTTAAAGATGATGTGATCAAATAAATGAATACACATATACATATATGTGTGTGTATATGTGTGTGTGTGTGTGTATATGTATGTATATAAAAACACAAAAATAATTGGCTATTGCTGGCAAAAAAATACAATCTAAGCCATTAGATCCCCCACTTGCATGTGCACACACACACACACACACACACACACACACACACACACACACACACACACACACACACACACACACACACGCAGAGGCAGCAGTAGCAGGCAGTTGAATGGGCTTACTGCCAAATAGCACTTTACATTATAATTTGATTTAAGTACAAGTATTTAATAATAAAAATATACCTTTCTCTACCCAAGTCAGTCCACGTATCAGCACAGATTTATTTTACACATGTCTCAATCTGCCTCAGGTACCAGTCACATGATGCAGCCTGAGACAATGAAAATTGCTTCTCATAGCTTGATTCAGCAAAACAACCAGATCCCATGGAGTGAGAAGCTGCTTTTCTCCAAGAGAATATAACCTTCACATTGCACACCAATAATCAATGTTCTTCAGGAAAATAACCCAAATAAATTTGTAAGCAAAAATCCAATGTATGGTAAAAAACTGTAATGTACCTCAATTTTTAGTACAATGTCTCTTACTGTAAATAATAATGTAATTGTGGAGCTTTTTTCTCCGGGCCTCTACTGAAAATGGACATGTATCCAGTTGGACTAGCCCGGTCAACAAATGTAAAATAAAAATAAATAAAATAAATAACTTTCTTCTGCCTTTCTCTATGTTTCCCTGAGTTTCAACCATACAAACATATACATATGTATGGGTCTGTGTCACATAATTGACTTTTCGGAAACTTGAAAAAAATATTGAAGAAACCATATGATCAAAATTCTCAAAACTCAAACACAATTTAAATAAATTCCCCTCACCAACTTCACCATGATTTTCTCTTTCATTTTTCCTCTTGTATCATCACTGTAATCACCACTACCAGTCTCCACTTTTCTCAAAATTCTTTATAGAGCCATATGGACTGCATGTAGCAACAATCTCTATTTGCTTTTTCAATTTCAGAGAATAGTGCCTCTCATCTCATTCACCACTCCTTCCTTTTTGACCTAGGACCTACAGAAGAAACATGCAAGGCTTTAGAATACTCTCTCTCTCACACACACACACACACACACACACACACACACACACACACACACACACACACACACACACACACACACACACACACACACACACACACACACACACACACACACACACACACACAATCATTATCGCATGTCAAGAGTGCAGATATGGCATCCATCAAAAATGCTAGTTAGAGCTTTTGACTTAAATTTTTATTTGATGTTACTTCATTCCATTTATCCCTTTTGTGATCTAAATGTGGTCTTTCTATGGAGATCATATATTTGTTATACTATTAATTTGTTGTTTCCTGTTATTGTTATGCAAAGAGCTTAGAATAACAAGCATTATAATAAATGTGCACTCACATTTAGCACCATTGTCACCCTTGTATGCAAAAATCTATGTTCAATGATTTGGGCAACGGGTACGCCAATAGGACAAACTAAAATCACCATTAACTGGAAGACAGCTGCATACTGATCCCACTCTTTATGTTGCCCTTCTGTATCTCCCTCTTTGTCCCCTTTCCTTTTAAGTACTCTGTGACCATGTCCTATCCCTTAACTCTGCCATTCACCCGGCCCTACAAAAGATTACAACCATACCTTTCAGTCATCCATGGTTTTAAACAATTGGCCAGACTCAATAACATTTACACTAAGTGTGCATGATCTGTATTCAACAACATCCCTACCACATGTGTCTGTGCTTTCTAGTCACTCAGAAAGATTATACTAAGTGTAGATGTAGTCTACACGTTCTGGTAACTTTTATGACACCCTCTCAGTGTTTAAAGCAGTAAGAATATCTGTAGGAAAACTGAAAAAAGCAGGAAGAAGGTATGAGATATGCTTGTGTTGTCTGTTCACTCAGAACAATGTACACTTAAGCATAGGCTTTACTGAATCTCAGGGGATATCCTAGATTTTGCTTACATTTTTGCTTGGTTCCTCACAGAATTTTAGTTTTCATGTTAAAACTTTGAGGATTAGAGTCAGTAATGACAGACATTACAGTTTTACACATCTTATTGTTCAGAAAATGTATGCAGATGCAAAACCTATTTTTCTGTTAAATTATTAACTGAATTAGAGCAATATTTTAAAATCAACCCTTAGTTTGGGACTTTGCTTCCCCATTATTTTTAGCTCTATCCAGAAACAGAAATGAAAGTGAGATCCATGATCCCCCCCACTTGCTTTCTGCAGCTCTTTTTCCTGCACTTTTCCTGACAGGAATATTTGCTTAAAAAACATATAACTTGCTAACTGCATCTGTTCAGTTCCTTGAGATGGATCACTGACTAGCAGACAGTTCACAATTTCTCTCCCCCACTCTGTGAAAGTCAGTGTTACACTAAGTACTCCATTCCAGCTTCACCATGCACTGCTTAAAAATCCTTCCATCTGCCTACTACAAGTAGAGAGCTCACTGTTTCAAAGAAATGTGTTGTCTGTTTTGTAGGCCATTATCCCAAATACATATTTATTAACTATATAGGACCATGGCACAAGAAAAACAAAAAATATCTAGTCTGGTCCCTCACATGGTTTTATACTCACGTAGCTTTTAGGTAACCAAAGTCTTCATTCAAACTACTCAGTCTGCCCCACAATATCAGTTAAGGCATTTGCAACAATTATTATACACAGGTTTTTATATCCTCTTTTCTTATACTTAGCTAATTTTATATTAACTTGTGTGTAACATACTTAAATATGCAAACTGGGATATATGGCTTTCCTGCAGGGTATCACTGCATTAGTGGATGAATGGTTTAATTTGAAAGCTTAATATCACAGTGGCTTTCTCAACAATTTATCTTATTATACAAGACAGTGGTCCACTTTTTTGGGGGGGAGGGTCTTTATCTCCACTGTGGTATGAAAAGGGAATTGGTATTTATAATATGAGGACGGGTAGAGCCCATACCAAGAGGGTCACAGGGAGTCTTGCTCAACTGCAAACACATTTGTGTGTATTTCTTGTAGTTTTTGATTGACAGATTTTTGTTATTCATATTTATTAAACTAGTGAGTTGGAGAATTCTTTGATCGGTCTTAGATAAATCATGATACACGAGGGCTTATAAATCAGCATTTATAGGTTCATAGGTTCATAGGTTCATACTAGGCTATCTGCCCAAGGGCATTTATAAGCCTAGCCCATAGTTATGTGGCTTTCGCCACCCCTTTAGTTTGAATAAAAACTATGCCTATCATTTTGCTGTGCCTCTGTCAAGCAGTGACGCTGAAGTAATCCCTGGGGTATATCTGCAATCTCCCATCCATTGGTCAAGATTCCTCTTGAACAAGACCAGAGAGGTGCTCTGCCTCACATGTACCGGGATTTTGTTCCACAGCATAGGGAGTCTCTGGGTGATGAATCTGTCCCTCCAGCACGTTCTATTTATAACCGTGTCAAGGTTTAAGCCTCCGCCCTTGTGGTTCTGAGGGATCTAGATTTTTGAGGTGAAGCATATTCATCAAATCTGGGTTTGACATGGCCTTATATGTCAGGCACAGGTCACCTCTGAGCAAGCGGTATGAGACTGAATAGAGCTGGAGTTCTTTCAGTCGGGCAGCATAAGACATATTTTGAGACCCTTTATCCTTTTGGTGAGGAACTTTTGGGGCCTTTCAAGCTGCAGCAGGTGTCTGGTCAGATACATTCGAACGGGCATTGTACTCAATCATAGGTCTAATAAGTGATGAGTACAGGGGACGATGACCTCCCTTGATCTAGATGTGAATCCCTTCATGATCAGGTGGGTGATATAGAAGGTTTTCCTAACTACTTTAGCAACATGAGTGTCAAACGAAAGGCTACTGTCAACCTGGGTCCCCAGATCTCTGATGACTTTTTCTGTGCTCAGTGGATTGCCACCTATATGGTAGCTAGGGGTAGCCTTGTTTTTCCCAAAGGGTATGACTATGCATTTTGGCGTTTAACTTCAGGCCATGGCTCTGGCACCAGTTATCCATTTCTGTGAGGCCCTTCTGGAGGATATCTGTGTCAGATGTGTTTTCGACTATGGCCCAGTTTGCAGTCATCTGCAAACTTTGTCAGCCATAACCCTCCTGTGTTTGCTTGTACTTCAGAAAAGTAGATGCCGAACAAGAGTGGACCCAGGACTGAGCCCTGTGGGACACCACTTGTGACAGGCTTTGAGTCTGACATGGCTCCAGCAACTCTGACCCTGTGGGTTCTGTCACTTAGCCAGTTTGCAACCCATCTTGTGATGTATGGGTTTACATTCAAGCTGATGAGTTTTTCGATGATACCTGAGTGGGGTATTGTGTCAAGGCCTTTGCCAGGTCGAGGTAGGCTGTATGGACTGCCTTTCCCTCATCAATGGCCTTGGTGACTGTCTCGAAAAAGTCAACCAAGTTTAAGAGGCAGGATCTGCCTTTGACAAAGCCAAACTGAGTTGGATCCAAAGTCTGCAAGTTCCCTATGTCTTTATTTATGAGTTCCATTATGATCCTCTCCATGGCTTTGCAGATAAGGCTTGTCAAGCTAATGGGGCGGTAATTTCCAGGGTCTGTGGAGGCACCGCCCTTATGAAGTGGGACCACAGTCGCATCGCCACTCCTTGGGTACGTATCCTGAGGTGAGGCTAAGATTAAACAGCTGTCCTAACTGTGGGTTTAATTCCTCATTGAGTTCATGAAGCACACAGCCGGGGACACCATCCGTCCCATGGATGCTGTGTTTTTGCCTTAGTGAGGGCAGTTCTCACCTGGGCGTTGGAGATGTTTGGGGGCTACAATCCTCTGGAATAGATATCTCTCCTTTTGGGGAGGGGAGAAGTTTGCACTGAACCTGTCAGCCAGTATGTTGGCAATGTGTGTAGGTTCAGTAATTTTCACATCATTTTGAACTAATTCTGAGCATATCTGGGAGTTTCCTCCTAGGTTTCTAACATAGCTAAAGAAGGCCTTATGATTCTCTTTAGAGTCCTTGGCGATTTTTCTCTCAAAATTTGCCTTGGATGATTTTATGAGAGCTCTTAATTTTTTACTTATAATGATCAAAGGTGTCTTACCTTTCAAGGATTTTGCTCTATCTTGTAGTAGCTTCCTCCTTTTGTTGTAGAGCTTGTTTATGGCTGGGGTCCACCAGACTGGACGCTTGCCTTTGGTACAGAGAGTCTTAGTTTTGTTTGGGATTGCCTGATCCATGCAGTCCTGTAGGTGCTGGTAGAAGGCATTTGTAAGTGATTCAGCGGTTTGAGTATAAGCTACAATATCTCAGTTTCAATAGACTGAAAATACGTTCTACAATAAATTAGTATGAAAAAGATTAGACAGTACATTCTTCATGAACTCTTCTAATGCACTGAAAATATTCAGTTCCTGGATGGTAAACCTTATCATTCATACTTTCTTTTCCAGATTTGTGGTTGCCTCTCTTAATACATCAGTATAGGTAAATGTAGTCATGTAAATGATTCATAGTAAACAAACTGGCAAGTCACTCATTCTTTCTTTCTTGGACACTAAAATGATATAACTTTCAGCTCTTCTAATTAATGACCTTAAAACCTTTCCTTCTATTATCTCATCATCATACCAAGTCCACAAACCCCCCTGTGACATCTGGTAAATGTTTCCCTACTAATGCTTCCAAAATCAACTCCTATCAAGAGACAGAAGAGGACATTACTGAGTCATTATATTTCTCCTCCATACTCTTTTCTGAAATGCCACTCCAAGTTCACTCTTTTTAGGGACCTCAACAATGGATCACTTTTTTCCTTTAAAGTTTAACGGCCATCTAACATAGTCTGCTTTTTCACTCATTACTGTTATCTGCAATAACAACACTAGCTGTACCATCTCATAGCACCCATGTATGTTAATGGCATGGTACTCTTTCCTAATCTTCTTCTTATCTTCCATTCCTACACAGTGGGACCATAATCTGCACATAAGTTTAATATATGTATTTGTCTGCCCCTGCTGTCTGGCACATATACTTCTCTTTCTGAGAAAACTGTTATTATCCTAGTATAACCTCTGCTAATAAAGAAGAGCTACATCCTCTAACCTACTCTATCTTGACGGAGCAGTGGTGCAGTGGTAGAATTGTTTCCTCACAGCAAGAGGTTCTCCGGTTCAATTCTCATCTGGGGTGCCTTCTGTGTGGAATCTGCATGCTCTCCCTGCATTTGTTTGGGTAACATCAGGGTGCTTCAGTTTCCTCCCACATTACAAAGACATGCTTCTGGAGCATTTCTCCCCAGGCCTCCTCTGAAAATTGGCTTTGTTCCAAGTTGGACTTACCCGATTAACAAATGTTAACTAAATACATAAATAAATAAATAAAATACTCACATAGCTTGCAAGAAGTCACTTGCTTAATATCTGGATACACAAATTGATCATCAGACTATTTTCAGCAATCATCCAATCTCATACTATGTCCAGTGCCTGCATGTATTCAGGATAACATACAGATGCAGATTTATGAATACTTTTATTTTAGAATATTCGTACCTAAACTGTGTCTAGCTGTTGTAATTTCATATGCTTTACTCTTGGAGAAAGGTAAATTTAAAAGTTTTAAGTACCTTCATAAGATCATTGTCCCTAAGGTACAGTTACTCTTTGAAATGGAGTTTTTGTATTGAATCTATAAACAAACTCTGCAACTCCATAACCTAAAATGCAAAATAAATAACTATATCATAGTAAGTTCAACACAGCATTAAAACAGGGCATAGTAATTGCATCATCACATAAAACTGTAAAGTTATCATTTTTGCCACAATAAACCCAAAGTGGTTTCTCTGCCTACACACCTCTGATTTCTGACTTAAAATATTACACAAAGTCAGAGTAAAGGAAAACATTTAAAAAAATGAAACTCACATTCACCCTGCTCAATAAAAAGTTTACAAACAAAAAAAGAAGAAAAACATATATTCTTTTGTAAGCTACTCTGCTTCAGTTACCATTTCTGAATAACTGTTTCAAACCACTACCCAAAATAGAAAGAAATTAACCAAATAAAAAATTCACAAATCTATGCATTGACACCGTCAACAAGACATAAAACCACTAAGCATAGTTTTCTCATTTTGCAGCACTAAATACACAAATAACTTAGTTCAAATGTGTCTATCTTATAAATGTTATTAGAAAGAAGACAAGATTGCTGTCATGTAAAAAGGATACCGGGCAGAGGTTGAGTCACATCAAGTAATGGAACTAAAATAACTGAACCACACGCAGTAAACTACTAACCAAGGTTCACAAGATACAGACTGCCACATACAATGATGTGTTCTATCCATCACAGAGTGCATAGTTTTTAAGGATGTACCGTGGTTGCACAAGATGATCATGACAATTTTAGAGAGGAACTACTACAGGGAACAGGTGTAGAGAACAGCAGTACCAACAGAAGTGGCGTACAATGCTTTGGAACACAAACACATATTGCCATATGTATGCTAAGAACACAGGCACAATACATACCAAAGTCCTAGCTATTTAACATTGGAGGTTGAACAAGGTAGTGAAAGGCCAACATGTTAAAAGCTAGACAGAATGGTCTGTGTAGAACTCACAAAGGGAATGGCAGTGTATCCACTTTTACATATCAAAGACAACAGTTAAAAACCTATTTAATGTCAGTTAAACACACACGTTTGCCATGCATTGCACTTCTAAAAGCAGACAATTCATAATAGTTTGCTGAATATGTAGAAGCATGATCTCAGCTTTTATACAACTGATCCGCAGTGTGACACTCTATACACTGACTACTATGATTAACTGTACATTAACCTGGAAAATAATGTTACCATAGTGCATGGAGCAACAGATCCCAAGCTATAGACAAGGCAGATGCAGGATTATGTTGCATTTCCATCTGCGTCTTGGTGTGGCCCATAGCATGGATGTAGTAAATTATATTGAAGAATAGGAACATAAATATTAAATACACACAATCAAAATGTATGGCGCACTGCATTTGGTAGAATAATGAAATGTATCTCATTCACAAATATACATGAATACATACATATGTATGTACATACATGCATACATACATACACACACAAGGTACCGAATGAAGAGGTGAAATCCACACAGTCTGGCACTGATGACATAAGCAGTGCTCCAATAGTCAGCATCCGTCATAACTGAATTGTGCAGCAAAGCCCATTAACTAGTCGATGAATACCCCAGAATTGGATGAGCAAAACAAGATTAGTGAGCGCATAATTTGGAATACAGAAATGAACATTCAAAATGAAGGAGATGTAAAATATGTTTCAGAAAACTGTATTAAGAAAAATATTTAAACAACGACAAACAATATTCCAGTAAACGAAGAGTGCTCTGTTCTTTTACTCTATAAGTTACTACTATAAGCTATTTGATTGTGCTGATACTTATGCTGATACTTATGTTTGCCTCTACTACCAGAAAATCTGTCTACACCACTGCCTGAGACTTTGTGCAAATAAAATCAGCACTTCTTATATACTATATCTCATATGTGTATGCCACATGACTAACTGGGAACTGTGGACTTCTTTAGATTACAAAACAGATCCTTCACTATTTTCAGCTTTTCAAACATCATACAACATACCCTCTGCGAACACCATTCTGTTACTCCTATGCTGTCTGAATACTAATAAAGACACTGAAAATCTTGTGGACAGTTTTGTCATAGAAAGAAAAACAGTCAAAACTCAAATTATCGCTAACCCCAATTTTTACCATTTCTGAACATAGTCAAGCTTCCCCCTCAACCAAATGTATAAATAACTCAATGTAAGACAAGCTTTCTGAAAATTTTTTTTTTTTTGTAATGGGATCGCTAGCCTCTCTGAAGAGCCAGAGGGAAGCTAAGTTGCATCACTGTATTTTTGTTTTACATCATATAATCATAACTTGTGCAAAATTTGAGTTTTAAGAATATAGCTTCCAGTACTCTTTCTTTACTTCTACTTATTCTAAATTGTATATTATATGATAGCTGTAACGTGTACATGAAAAATTGAATCTGCAAAGAGTATGTCTATTAAAATGTGCATTAAGTTAATGCTAATGATATCACAGGCTGCAGGCATATCAGTATCTACTTTATCCTGTGTCCTATCAATGCCATTCTCAATATTGCCCAAATAATTGACTTTACTTCAACCACTTCAGTTCCTCTGCAGTCATACAGTATATTATATATTTATAACATGCATAATCCACTCTAATATCACCTTAGTAGACAATGAAGTTGTGAAAAATATATTTGTAGTCGAGGTTGATAAGATCCATTGGAGACTTTAGTTAAAAGTATGAACTAAATGAATTAGATTTCCCTCCATAATAATTTGGCCTACATGTCCATGTTTATAGTAAACTAATACTTAAATACTACTCAGGAATCTTAGTCCTGCATTGTGCCACATACTTTGAAACATAGCCTGATCTCTCCACAAACTAAAAAGATAGGTAGCCAAGACGCCTTTTGGATGCCCAAAAGATGGTAAAACAATTCAATATCTGAAATTAGAAGCCGACAGAGAACAGAAAAATACATAACACCATTGAAAAACAATTCAACCCATCGTAAACCAAGTAAAAGCATTTACAACTATACATAAGTACTGATTAGTAAATGTTAAAAACCACAAAGGAATAACATCCAGTCACATAAACAAGCTAGAATACATTTATTTATTAGCACACACTGTCAAATGTTCCATTAGTTATAGAAGTCATAAGGATTTACATCAACTAAGGTTCAGATTCTAAAAATTGGACAGCATGGTGGATGGCCCCACCATGATGTAATGTTACCCTGATTCAATTTCCTGTCCTGACCTAGAATGATATTTAGTGGTCAGCCAGAGAATACATGAGACTTGATTCTGTCTACGTCAAGAATGCTTCTCTGCAAATGCAAAACTGTGCCCGGAAAGGATAAGAAGATTCAGAATCACTGCTACTGAGTTTCCTTAGCTACCAAAGTTCTAATCGCTTTGCATTGCTCATAGCATAGTATAAAGCCATCATCAGACACCACATCTCCATCCATCATCAGACACCACATCTCCATCCATCATCAGACACCACATCTCCATCCATCATCAGACACCACATCTCCATCCATCATCAGACACCACATCTCCATCTGCATATCAGCAGTAGTAATGGAGACATGGCATTAGAAATGATGGCATGCCTTTTATAATACTGCTGGAAAAGAAAGGACAGTATGCTGTTCATATCCGAATGCATGAATGCAACATGTCATAAACTGTATAGGTCATAATGAATGTCACAGACTGTAAATACATTTTTCACTTTAAAAGACATCATCCACTAATGAAGGGGAGGGCAGAATTATTTTTAATACTATAAATGGACATTGATGACAGCTAGGAGTACCTCTATGTTAGCAGTACTGATGCAAACATGTCATGCTCAATGGTCTGTGGCCAGCTGAAAGGAGGAACTTTTAAAATGCCATTGTTTCTGAGAGACTCCCCACATATTCACTAACAATTGAGACTTACAGAATTCCACCATTTCTTACTTAGCAGGAGGAACTGTGTAGGTACACATTCAAAATCATCTCAGTTTTGCAAGGCAGAAAAGACTACAGTAGCATGCTACCTCAAGACATGAATCTGAACCAAAATCTTTTGACATAAATGACGAGAATTAGCAAACCAATTTATATGAAGAACATGAATATATTAAAGCAATGCAAATGAAAAAAAGTTTAGATATATTGTGATTTCAGTATGAAGTGACCTCCAAGATTCCATCATATATCAGTAGCTTTTATAAACCAAGAAGAATTTGAAAATAAACAATTGTGCAACACACACTTGAAGAGACTATGTATTTCTTTAAATACAAAACAGATTCAGTGAATACAGAATTAACTTTGCAGCTGTTTAAATCAAGAAGTGCACATAAAATAAAAAAAAAAAAAAAATTAAAAAATACTTCACATAAAAAAACCCAGTATAGGTATAATACAATATCAGTGGTTCATTGGTATAGCCTAAGCTAGTGACCACCAGTGCCAAAGTTGTTTACTAGCGGGGATTATGTTAGTTAGGAAGTTTCTAGAGGTTACATGGGCAGTATTTTAGTTTGGACATTAATGTCTGCCTCTGTCAATCAGAAATGTGGGCCATTCCTGGGGTGTATTTCCAATTTCTCATCCATAGGTTCATTGGTAGGTACTAGGCTATTGGCCCTAGGGCCTAAACAAGCCTAGCCAAAAAGGTACCCTGGCTTTCGTCACCCAATAAAATTATTTTCCTGTGCCCCTGTCAAGCAGAAACACAGAAGTAATCCCCGGAGTGAATTTCCTATTACCCATCCAATCATCAAGATTTTTCTTGAAGAGTGCTAATGAGGAGCTCTGTTTAACATAGATAGGTAGACTGTTCCAGAGTATGGGAAGTCTCTGGGACAGGAATCTATCCCTCCAGCATGTTCTGTTTATTGTGGTGACAAGGTTTAGGTCCCTAGAGCATGTAGCTCAGAGGGATTGGGATTTCTTTAAGTGGAGCATGTCCAACAGCTCTGGGTTTGACATAGCTTTGTATGCTAGGCAGAGATTGCCTCTGAGTGGGCGATATGCGACGAAGTAAAGCTGGAGTTTTTTGAGTCGGTCTGCATAAGGCATCTGTTTGAGGCCAGTAATTCTCTTTGTGAGGTATTTTTGCGGCCTTTCCAGTTGTTGTAGATGTCTTGTGAGCTACATACCAAAAGGGGCATTATACTCTATAATGGGTCTAATGAGTGATGAGTAGAGGCGAACAATGACCTCTTTTTTTCTGGATGAGAAACCTTTTGTGATGAGGTGTGCCATGCAGAAGGATTTCCTGACCACTGTGGTGATGTGATTATCAAAGGAGAGAGTGTCCCAAGGTGTCTTATCACACTTTCAGTATTAAGTAGACTACCACCTATGTGGTAGTTCATGGGTACAGAGTTTTTACCAAAGGGGATGACAATGCACTTTTTGGCTTTGAGTTTAAGACCATGGCTTTGACACCAGGCATCTGTCTCAGTGAGGTCCGTTTGTAGGATGTCCACATTGTTAGGAGTTTTGATTATGGCTCCTAGTTTGCAGTCATTTGTGAATTTAGTTAGCCAAAGACCTTCTGTGTTAGCCTTTACTTCAGGGAAGTAGATACCAAACAGGAGAGGACCCAGGACTGAATCCTGTGGTACACCACTTGTCACTGGTCTGAAGTCTGATTTGAAGTCTGCTACTTTCACAGTGTGGGTTCTGTCAGTAAGCCAGTTGGCAACCCATCTTGTGACATAGGGATTTATACCTAGCTTAGTGAGTTTATCTATAATTCCAGAGTGGGGGATGGTGTCGAATGCCTTTGTGAGATCTAGATAGGCTGTGTGAATCACCTTACCCTCATCTATGGCTTTGGTGACTACTTCAAAGAAGTCTATCAGTTTTAGGAGACATGATCTGCATTTTACAAACCCGAACTGTGTGGGGTCCAGAGTTTGGAGATCTCCAATGTCTTTGTTTATGAGTTCCATGATGATATGTTCCATGGCCTTGCAGACCAGGCTCGTCAGGCTAATGGGGCGGTAGTTCCCAGGGTCTGTTGTGCCCCCCCGTGTGGAGTGGGATAACCATTGCGGTGTGCCATTCAATGGGCACAAAGCCTGAGGTGAGGTTTGTCAAGGTTATGCTTAAATAGGGATGGGCTCCACTTTACATGGGTGCGGAGGCTGTTACAGAGCAGAGGATCCTCTGTGACACATATCTGTCCTGCCAGCATGTCTTTTTTTATATCACAAGAAAAAATTATTCATTGGATCTTTTGGTTCTGGTGCTGTTCATTTTGCAGATGTACAGAAGTTCCTTCAGAGACGGATCTGAGGATGCCTTGTATGCCAAACATAGATCACTTCTCAGTAACCTGAGATGACATTGTATCTCTTTAAGGCTTTAAGGTGATCCATATAGGATAATGTGTTTATTCCCTGGATTCTCCTGGTAAAGAACTTTTATGGGCATTCCAGCTGTTGGATATGTCTGTTCAGGGACATGCCAAGGGGATATTATACTCAATTATGGATCTGATAAGGACTGAAAGAAGTGGCAAATTGATTGAATTCCTTTTACCTGGATGTCATGCACTTATTTACAAGTCAGGTGACATTGAATGATTTTTTTTACCACCTTGAACCACATGCTGGTAAAAGGTGAAATTAATGTCTACATACATTTACAATTCCCTGACTACAAGGTCAACTCTTAGGGTTGTCTTATCAATGGAGTAATAACCCTGGGTGACAGTTTTCTCAAAAGGCACTATAATGCATTTTTTGACATAGAGTTTTAATCCAGGACTTTGGCACAAGTCATTTTTCTGTGTTAGACCCTCTTGTAAGATGTCTGTGCCATGGGGGGAATCCATGATAGCTCCCAATTTGTAGTCATCTGCAAACTTAGTTAGCCAAAGGCCCTTCAAATTAGCCTTTACCTGTTAGAATTAGATGCCAAACAGGAGAAGTGCCAGCATGGAGCACTGAGGTACCCAGCTGGTGACCAGTCTCTTAGTGGAAATGGTATCACTAATCTTAAACTCATGGGTCCTGTCTGCAAGCCAACTGTCAATCCAGAATTTGGTGCTCAATGGTGAAGCTAGTTTTTGCTGGAGATGGTGCAGAATACAGCCTAGGATACTATTAGGTCCAATGGAAGCTGTGTTCTTTGCCTTGGATAGGGCCTTTAGCACTTAACCAGTGGAGATGTGAGGTGTTGGACAAGTATTGGGGATGCCAAATGCGTCTTTCGGGGGACAGGGGGGTGATGTTTGAACTGAAACTATCTGCTAGCAGGTTGGCTAAATCCACAAGATCAGTGTAAGTGGTACCATTAAGTACTAATCCAGAACAAACCTGCTTTGTCATGGAGGCTCCTGACATAACTGAAGAAGGCTCTGTGGTTTCCCTTTGTTTTGGAGGCTTTTTTCGATTCATATTTAGCTTTGGAGATTTTCAACAGTGATCTAATTTGCTTGTTGAGGCTAAGGAGGAAGTTTTTCCAATTGGGAATTTGCGCCTTTTTACCCTTGGACAAATGTTTCTTCCTTTTGTTTTAAAGCCTGTTGATAGAGGATGTCCACCAGATAGGTTCGTGTTTCCTTGAAGAGCAGGTTTTAGTTTTGTTGGGTATGGCTGATCCCATGCAGTTGGGGTACTACTCAGCATACTTGTGTGCATCTTCTGAGGGTCCGGTGGTGTGAAGCTGCTGATACCCTCACTTAAGAGGTTGCAGTCAGCTTTTGAGATGTTTTTTAGCCTGGTAATAGCTGGGGTTGTTGAATATATTTGAATGAGACAGACCAATGATCTGATCTCACCAGGGAAGTACTTACTATCGGAGTGGTGTAGAGGTTGACCATGTTGTTGAGAATCAAGTCCAGAATGTTATCTTCCCTTGTGGTGGATGAGACAAGCTGGTGTAATGTGTTAGAACTGATAAAGTCAAGGAATCATTGGGTGAGTGCATTAGTGCAAGAATAATTCACTCAGTCTATGGTGGGGTAAGTTGAAGTCACCAAGTATCAAGGTGTTAGGGGGTACCGTGATGGAGTGGGTGTCCAGAGTCATGGAGGGGGGTCTATAGCTGGTTTAACTTGGATGTGTGTCTTGCCAACTGTCAGTTGCACCTGGAATAGCTCTAGTGTGCCATGCTGTCAAACCAGTCTGGAGGTGTGCTTGTCTTTAATGAAGTTAGAGACTCCACTACCCTTAGTCTTCCCGATCTCATTTTGGGGTCAGAATGAGGAGCAGTGTGATAAGGCAGTGGTTCTCTCTGCAGCCTTGAACAAAGTTTCCATGACTGCAAAGAAGTTGGCATCTTCCAATGCGAGGAGAGCCTTCAGTGAGTGCATTTTCAGGTTAAGGCTCCTAGCATTAAGCAGCATGACCTTCAATTTGCTTTTTGACAGATCCTTTATATCTGAAAATTTGTCTTTGGGACATTGCCTAAAAAAGATACAATGGGGGAGGCAAGACCCTTGTCCAGAATCCACAGTCCCTGGGGTGACAGGTGGAGGCCATCTCTGGCAAAGCATCGAGGTCTGTCAACCATGTCATCCCAGGCAGAAACATACTGGATCCCCTTGGAATGACATCAGAAATTAAGCCAAGCGTTGAAGTCGATTATTTTTTGTTGGTACTGTGGTATTCTTGGTGAAGGTAGGATTCTGCTTAGGGCTAGGGTCATTCCTTCCTGGGACACATATTCAGAGCTCAGTCATGTCTCTTTTCATATTGTCCAGGGAGGAGCATCTCAAATCATTCACACCAACATGGACAGTGATTGAGTCATACTTGTACCCGGTGTGTAGAGACATAAATGTGTGCGTGATGTGGCAAATTCTGGCACTTGACAGACAACTGCCTATGACCTTGTCAAGCTTGGTGAGGGGGACAGCGGTGTGTCTCACAATTGAGTCAGTGATGACTAGTATGTTTGGTTTATTGTTACACCTTATGGGCTGTATTTGATTATTGTTATGCCTTATGGGCTGTGTTTGTGAGACATTGGTGTGTTGTCTGCTGTGTGGAATGTATTTGGTGTTGTGTGTGGAATGTTTGTCAATGTATTTTGGAGGTCTTTGCTGTTTAGGTACTTTTTATTGCGGACCTCCCCATAGGTGGGTGTGTTGTGCTTGGCTATGTGATGTAGATGGTGTGGTGTTTGTGCTGGCATTCTCCTCTTTGTCAGGAGTACTGATTGTGGCACAGGAGAGCATGGATTCCATGTTACTGATGTAGATGCATTTCTCGCAAGTAGATGAATTATGTGCTAGGATAAGATGGCTGTCTGTGAACATGAGGCAGTTGCTACACTGTCTCAGTATACCCATGTCAATCAGCCTGGCAGAAGAAACTGATGGGAATTGTCCAGACATAGTGTTCTGAAAACTTATGCAGACTTATGGAGAGAGGGTTTTGAAAAGGATGTGTCCAAAAGTGTGTAGGCCACAAAAACCTTTTAAATGTAAAATAACTAGCCTGTAGCCCAAGTGCTAAAACCAAAACTAAGAGTCTTTGAATAACAGGCAAATTTAATTAGGCTACTAACAAGCAGTAATAAATGTCGCAGTATAAAAGCACTTAAAACGTAAGAGCAAAAAGCAAAGCAAAATAAGGTAATAACGTAGGAAGAATACAATTATAGTAAAAAGAGCTAAATAAAGTGAAATTATTTTGGTAATCCCAGAAGTACCATTAATAGACTGCTAGGAATGTGTGTTCCATAAGCTGCAAGTCAGGCCAAGAGAACATTCTCAGGTATACAGAGAAAGATGTATAGAGACCTACTAGGCAATGGCTTCAATAAAGCTATCAGTCACTGTTGGCAAGGAGTAGACCCTGCAGTCATAACGGTCTGATTGGTCCAAGCTCTCATGTCTGTCAGAGAATGAATTTGCTGATAAAATTTGTCTATAGTCAGGGAACAAATGGGATGTAGGTCCTCACCTTGGATGCATAATGAATTGGACTGCTTTTACTCTGGTAGGAGAAACAAATGGTCACTTAAGGGATAGTTAGGAAGGTCTGATGACTGTGAGGGAGTACTGGTAAGGGATAGTTAGGAAGGTCTGGTGACTGTGAGGGAGTACTGGTAAGGGATAGTTAGGAAGGTCTGGTGACTGTGAGGGAGTACTGGTAAGGGATAGTTAGGAAGGTCTGGTGACTGTGAGGGAGTACTGGTAAGGGATAGTTAGGAAGGTCTGGTGACTGTGAGAGAGTACTGGTAAGGGATAGTTAGGAAGGTCTGGTGACTGTGAGGGAGTACTGGTAAGGGATAGTTAGGAAGGTCTGGTGACTGTGAGGGAGTACTGGTAAGGGATAGTTAGGAAGGTCTGGTGACTGTGAGGGAGTACTGGTAAGGGATAGTTAGGAAGGTCTGGTGACTGTGAGGGAGTACTGGTAAGGGATAGTTAGGAAGGTCTGATGACTGTGAGGGAGTACTGGTAAGGGATAGTTAGGAAGGTCTGATGACTGTGAGGGAGTACTGGTAAGGGATAGTTAGGAAGGTCTGGTGACTGTGAGGGAGTACTGGTAAGGGATAGTTAGGAAGGTCTGGTGACTGTGAGGGAGTACTGGTAAGGGATAGTTAGGAAGGTCTGGTGACTGTGAGAGAGTACTGGTAAGGGATAGTTAGGAAGGTCTGATGACTGTGATGGAGCACTGGTAAGGGATATTTAGGAAGGTCTGGTGACTGTGAGGGAGTACTGGTAAGTGATAGTTAGGAAGGTCTGATGACTGTGAGGGAGTACTGGTAAGGGATAGTTAGGAAGGTCTGGTGACTGTGAGGGAGTACTGGTAAGGGATAGTTAGGAAGGTCTGGTGACTGTGAGGGAGTACTGGTAAGGGATAGTTAGGAAGGTCTGATGACTGTGAGGGAGTACTGGTAAGGGATAGTTAGGAAGGTCTGGTGACTGTGAGGGAGTACTGGTAAGGGATAGTTAGGAAGGTCTGGTGACTGTGAGGGAGTACTGGTAAGGGATAGTTAGGAAGGTCTGATGACTGTGAGGGAGTACTGGTAAGGGGTAGTTAGGAAGGTCTGGTGACTGTGAGGGAGTACTGGTAATGGATAGTTAGGAAGGTCTGGTGACTGTGAGGGAGTACTGGTAAGGAATAGTTAGGAAGGTCTGGTGACTGTGAGGGAGTACTGGTAAGGGATAGTTAGGAAGGTCTGGTGACTGTGAGGGAGTACTGGTAAGGGATAGTTAGGAAGGTCTGGTGACTGTGAGGGAGTACTGGTAAGGGATAGTTAGGAAGGTCTGATGACTGTGAGGGAGTACTGGTAAGGGATAGTTAGGAAGGTCTGGTGACTGTGAGGGAGTACTGGTAAGGGATAGTTAGGAAGGTCTGGTGACTGTGAGGGAGTACTGGTAAGGCTGTGTCACTTTAAAAAAAACTGTTTTGTTACACACTATAAAATGAATAGCAGTATTATATAAAGTAGATTTATTTATTTAAACTACTACAAATGTGAAAGACAAAAAGTATCTCTAGAACATACTCTGAGCTTGTTAATTGCATAAACACTGCTCATGTTATAAGACGTCCTTTAATTCTTTTCAGTGCCTTAGATTAATATCTAGTCTTCATATTTTGCACACTGCTTTAGAATTATTCAGCATTTCTTTTTCTTTGCTTGTTGTCACCTTGTTATGCATCCTGTATGACTTTATTGTCTCATGAACCTGTTCAACTAGTCTATTATATTTATATACAGTTTGCTATAGTGCTGCTCAGTTCATGGCATAAAGATGTTTTCAGTGTATGGAGCATAAATTACATGCAGATTAAATAAAAAGAACATTGTTAAGCTTAATTTTGCCACCTCTTTACCTGAGTCAATTGTATATGGTTAGCAAATGCTGACCATAAAGTAACTGTGCTTATAATATACTTTATGCAGACCTGTTAGTTGTAAACTCTCTTAGACTGACCAGCTAAGTGTGGCCATCACTGACAAAACAGTCACATAATTGTAAGTGTTAGATGGAAAACTACAAGGACACATTTTTCCATGTGAATGATACCTACAAGATTCTGAGTAGCGTCTATGTACTTATTTATCTCCACCTACTTTATGCATAACAATTACTTTCTATGCACTTAACTAAACATTTTTTTCCTTAACATCTAAATGTTTAGAGTTTTGTCACATTTTTGAAAACAGTATGCAAGATCTGAGAATGTGTTGAAGCTTATACACAAGCACCAGAATCAAAATATCATCTTAGGAAAGGTGTAAATGCCTTTACTAAACTTAAATTAAATCAATCAGTCTTTATAATTGCTTGCATTTATAAAATAAGGGCACACCAAACATTATCTTTTGCTTAGGTGAGGTAAAACTGCTATACAGAGATCTTATATTTCTAAGAACAGAGACTGTACTAGCCCATAATAACTAAAGCAAACAATCGGCACAGCTGATACGTAGCAGAAAAAATATACAAAAGCCCTGCACGTTCCACATAACTTAGAAAAAAATGGAGTAAGGTCATCTATGCCATTAGGAACACAAAACATTTAAAGCATAGAGCAGCTAAGCAAATGAAGGCAGGCAGCCTTAGTCATAACTCATGCAGCTGAAACAGAGGTAGTATCTGCTTCTTCTGCAGCCTGAATATAAGGGATCGCAGGTGCAGACCAAGGAGACCAAAGCATGTGTTCATACACAGATGTATACAAAGGCTTAGTCTGCAAAGCCTCTGTGTAGGTCAGCATAACATGTCTGAACAGCTACATAGCATGTGAGTTTTGATTATGTTCAGAAATGGTATAAATACATCCTTGTGTAGGTGTCTGTAATGAAAACAGGAGAAATCCATACATATGACATTATGTGCAATATATACCACTATTACTGACCTCCATCTGCGGATTCAAATATTTTGTGTTCATGGATCATACAAAGGTGTACAACTCTTCCTCAACTGTTACCTTTGTGTTCCTCACCCATGAATAGTACATTGCTGCACAAAAATTCACAACCATTGGTCAAACTATCATCATTCCCTGTACTATAACAGTGTTGCTGAGGAACAGCATAAGTAGTTCTAATGTTCTGTTGATCACACAGGCTGTCTAGCTATAACAACTCTAGCATTACAGGAAGTTATGATATAACTACTGTGAACAAGTCCTGAGCATAAACAATGTTAAACAGCAGAGTCAATATCTACATCTACAGAAGGTTATCCTGACTGTGTTAGGGATAACTGTCAGAAAGTCAGTCTAGTATTGTTGTTAGATCATAAGTTGTATTAACTGCACAGTAAAGCATCCATTAAGATTCAATGACATAATGATTGTGCTGGGCATGGCAGAACACCAAGGTTTCCTTTTAATCACACTGATGCCCAGACTGCAGACATGGAGCAGTGCACAAAACCAATTTCTGAGAATGCAAACCACATTTCTTAATCTATCTAACAGCTTTCAACAGTGTTTTTTTTTTTTGTTTTAAAATAACAGCTGCTACCCTTACCTCCATGTATGTTTGTGAAAATCACTTTCTGGACATCCATGCATTAAATAAAACTATTTCTGCTTAGTTAGATACAGAAACATGACCTGTAAAGTAAGTAGTTCTTCAGATTTTATTTAATAAAACTGTGCTCTTATATTTATTAAATGGCAGTTGAATGCATTTGATTAACACTGTGCTGTGATATTTTTGATGCAGGTGGTTTTACATAAACTGGCTGCACCAAAACAGCAGTTACCCCATTCCATAGAATGCATTTCTCTTACTGGTGATACCCCACAGTCATAATTATTTTAGGGTTACCATGAACAGCTAAGCAGACTTTGATTTTTTTCTGTCTGCCTCATTAGGAAGCTAACATGCTATTTTTTTATCTTTTATCATGAAACATATTTCTTAGAGGCATGTTTATTTAGGTTTTTCCTCAAGAAACATTTAGTTCATTATTTGGTGAAAATTCATTCTTACTCATACTGGAATTTCTGTTCCTTTTCTTCACAGTACTGTAACCTGAGAGAGTGAAGGCTTATTAGAGTTGTGCATTTGCAGCAAATTGCATTGAAGTGAGCTATTCTGATCTATAATCAGTTACTTTTTCCTGCTTGTTTCTGACAGATCTTCTGTTTCATCTCATTTCAGAGCCCAGTTTCAAACAATTTCCACAGTCAGCCTGTTTTATTTTCCATTGATTTAATACTCATTTAGTGATCTGCCAATTTTTCTGTAATTTTGCAGTTCCCTTCAATCACTCTATTACTGAGTTTTATACATTTGTAACACAGATATACTACAAAAACCTTAACGTACTCTTACTCTAGTTTAATGTATATCAATATGGTTTGATAAGGCAACAGGATATAGCAATGTGGCTATGAATTAAATATTATTTTTAAATATTTGTATTTCAACAAAGTGTAGGTTTAATGGTGACAGGAAAGAACACAGACTGTATAGGGTCATTCACTGTGACAGAAAAAGACTATCAATCATTACAGTCGACAGTGCTACACTAGGACACACAAAGGCATGTGCCTCAGCTGTGAAAGTGTGGGCTCTGGTGAGTAGCCCACTCCCGGGAACATTAAACATTAATAGGGGAAAAAAGAAAGACTGTGATAGAGCAGTTGCTCTGTTCTCTCTGTAGTCTCTTCTTTGGCTCAAAAGAGCACAACTTGAGCTTGAGTGGAAAACAGTGTTCTTTTTGCAAATGCATACCTTTATTGAAGTGTGTGTGTGTCTGTGTGTGCGTGCTGGACCATCAGGGACCAGTGTTAAATCGCTGAGGATGCCCATCAATCAATAATGCCAGTCATTAATGCACACAGTTTAAAGGACAAGCCAGGTTAAGAGTCCTTCTCAAAGTCACAAAATAGGCAAATGGAGATTGAAAGAATCAGACCATAAACCCTGAACTACAGGGAAAAACTCACTAAGAACTCTCCAGCCAAGACTAGAATAGCTGGTCAAAAGGAGAAGGTGAACACTTGCACCACACCACATGGAATACACAGCCCTCCAGAACAAACACCAACACTGCCTTCACATAAAAACACAAACCACACACCCACCTTCTCGGAGGCTCTCAATAAAAATTTACCCAAACAGCATAGACCTCCAAGGCAGAAACACACTCGACCACCACAACACAACACTAATCATGAGACACATAACTTTCCTAAACAGTGTGCCACTCAACCAAAGCCCCTAGGGCAAAACAGCATGCCCACCACACTAGTCATAGGTGACTTGATAGTGAGGCACACGTATACCCTACTCACTAGGTTGAATAAGGAGAAAGTAACAGTCAGCTGCCTGTCAGGTGCCAGGATCCACCACATAACACACGCACTCAGGTCCCTCAACAACAGGTACAAATATGACTCTGTCATTGTACATGTGGGTATGAATTACCTGAGACATTCTTCCCTGGATTACATGAAAAGAGACATGGAGGAGCTCTCAGATTTTGTAGCCCAGGTGGGTATGACCCTAGCCCTGAGCAGCCTCCTACCATCACCAAGAATTATACCACAGTACAAGCAGAAAATGATTGATTTCAACAATTGGCTAAGTTTCTGGTGTCATTCTAAGGAGATCCAGTATCTGTCTGCCTGGGATCCAACATATATTGCCAATATATTGGCTGACAGGTTCAGTACAATTTTAGCCCTCTCTCCCCCACCAAACACCCAATCACAATACCATTAGATTGTCAGGCATCCAGTATTACTGCTGCACAGGTTAAAACAGCACTGTCCAAGGCCGAGAATACACCTTCTATGGGACCTGTCAATTTTGCCTGTCTGTGTTCTACATGAACTACAGAGTGAACTGGCACCTCACCTGTGTTCCCTGTTCAGTCACAGCCTCACCTCACCTCACCCTTTGTCCCTACTGAATGTTGGACTGCTACAGTCATCCCTCTCCACAAAGGAGGAGTGACTACAGACCATGTGAACTATTGCCCCAGTAGCCTGACGAGTCTGATATGCAAACCTATGGAACGTGTCATCATGGACCTAATAAACAAAGATATAGGGAATCTCCAAATTCTGGATCCCACACAGTTTGGTTTTGTGAAGGTTAGATCATGCCTGGTCAACTTCTTTGAGTCAGTCATCAGAGCAGTGGATGAAGACAAGGTGGTTCATACAGCCTACCTTGGTCTGGCCAAGGCCTTTGATACCATTCCCCACTCAGGAATCATAGAAAAACTCACTAAGCTAGGCATCAAACCTGATTCCCATGAATTACCACATCAATGGTGGTCCACTGTACACAGAAGGTGTTATAAGGGATCTCAGAACACAGGCTGACAGCAACCTCTCTTTTGACCACCACATTGCCACTATGGTTAGAAAGTCCTTCTATGTGGCACATCTCATTACTAAGGGTTTTGCATCCTGGAAGAAAGAGGTCACTGTCTCCCTCTACTCTTCCCTCATTAGGCCAATCATTGAGTACAATGCCCCATTAGGCATGTACCTCACTAGACACCTGCAACAACTGGAGAGGCTGCAAAAGTACCTCACAGGCAGAATCCTAGGCCTTAAACACTTGTCCTATATGGACAGACTCAAAAAACTCCAACTATTCTCTGTCTCATATCGTTTACTTACATGCGATCTCTGCTTGACTTAAAAAGCCATGTCTGACCCAGCTCTGTTAGAAATGCTACATCTAAAGAAATCCCAATCCCTCCACACCACACGCTCCAACATCCTCAAGCTCATTACCACAATCAACATAACAAGCTGGAGGGGCAGGTTCATAACCCAGAGACTACCCATGCTATGGAACACACTTCCCATACATGTCAAACAGAGCACCTCACTGGTACTCTTCAAGAGAAATCTTGATGAGTGGAGGGGAAATAGAAAATTCACCGTGTGGATCACTCCATTGGCTCTACTCGACAGAGACATTGGGAGCTAAGGTCGGGTGGCACGATGTCATGGTAATCCTATGGGTTAGACTTGTAATGGCTTCAGAGCCATTAGCCTAGCATACACCTATGAAGTTAAGAGTTTAGGGACATAATCCCCAGCACTAACTGCCAGACCATCATTTTCTGATAAATCAGTGAGGATTTCAGTCAGTTTCTAATAACAGGTATTAAATTTTCACAGCTTCTGTTTAGAAGATGAATGTGCAAAATGTGTTGTTTTAAGTGAAGCAGAGTATTCTGCACCTCTTATATGTTCCCAGTTTTCATCTGGTCTGGCAGCCAACACAGAAGACTAATTCAATGAATGTATTATTTATTTTTTATTTGACTTTACTCTTTGCTGACCCAGTTAATCCCACAAGGTCAGAGTCCTCTTTTTAATTAAGACCATAGGTAGCATTCATACTGACTAGGGACAATTTGGCCAATGCACTGGAAAGCTTCCCTTTATCTTTCTGAGCACTTGGTGGCTCCAGAAGGCTGTTAGTAGTGTTTGGGTAATTATAAGATGGAGGATGAAAAGAAAAGGGAGGGTGAGGATAGAGTGATGGATACAGTAAGAAGGAGAACATTGTAGTTACATAGTTGAAAGATGGATGTCTGGCAACTTCTGTAATTAGAGATGATGGATCAAGATGAGACAAATACTGATAAGTGAGCAATCTGGATTTCTATGGTGGATGGCATGCTGGGAGAAGAAACAATGAAGTTGCAGTTTAGGGTATGGCTAGCTAGTGGAGTAGATGATTTTAAAGGCATATCCCTGCAACAGGGTGTTGTTATGAACATTAAAGAAAAAAAAAAACACTAACATATGCAGAAATTGTAAACAAAGGAAGGAAAGATGCTGTGACTGAATATGACTGATACAAAGACAACACAACCAGAAAAGACGACCAGAGGTATGAAACAATTATTAACTGGTATGAAATTATGGACATTATTTATGGTTTAGACTGCAGGGTATAAAACATCAATTCATTAAAATAAAGAAGCCTTTTGCAAAACTGCTTTTGAAACTTTTACTTTACCTGTAAACGTATGAATGAATTTAAGAAAAAAATATATATTTGTACCACGGAATGAATATAATTTCAAAACTGGGACTATATTTGAGGAACAATATAAATGTGCAGTTCTGAATATGTGATAAAGAGGAACTTGAATAATACAATGGATGAGATTGAAAAATATATGATTAAGGAAACATAAGGAACACAAGGAATTTGGTCAATCAAAAGCACTTTTTGTGGGGATGAAAAGCACTTGGTGTAAGACTAATAAACAAAGATGTGGTCAATGCAGAGAAAGCAGACATACCACAAAACATTGTAAACCTGTACATAGAAAATGCTATGAATTTGGACATTTTTTATTTGGTTTTCCTATACTAGAGAAGGAAGGCTAGAAGAAAAGGAAAAAGAAGAAAATAGTTCAAAAAGAAAGACAATTTGTGGATAATATAGCTGAAGAGATTGGTGGAGAAAGTATTATGGGAGAGAAAAACTGAAAAGGAAAACACACCTAATATTTACAACTATGGTGGGCATAAGACAGTAAATTAAATGCTTTACAAAGAGAAATCATTACAGTGCATGAAAAAGATATGCAGCACTAGGAAGTGAAAAATAATTACAGAGAATGCAGAAAATGAAGAAGAAAAAATAAGAAACATGAAAATAAAAAATAAAAAAAAACTGGATGACTAGAAATAATATTAGAGGTTTGATTGTGGCTGAATGGTGTAAAAATAGGTTTGGAGGTTCTACAATTTCCAAAGGAAGAAAACAGAAATAATATGAATTAAAAAAGACTGCATGATCTGCTGGGAGTTGTATGTGTTCGGGAATATAGAATGCATGAAATGGAAATTTTACAAGAACAGGTATACAATGTAAAAAAAAAAAAAAAAAAAAAAAGGTGAAAATGTAAAGAATTCTCTAGAAAATTAGATTGCTATCAGAGAAATTGAAGAAATAATAAAAGAAGAGATGGAAGCATCATCACCAGGAATAAAAAAAAATGAAAATGAGAAATGAATATTCTGTACAATTTTAAATTAATGGATAGTAAAAGGAATTAAGTTTATATGGAAAAAAGATGAAAGGAAAATATGAAGACTTGAAATCAAATAACACTGGGAAGTACAGATTATAAAATATTTATGGAAACGACTCAAAAGGTTACAGAAGTATTTTTTATATAATTTTATGAGAAGGTATTTTCTCAATCAATGAAAGTGAGGTGATGGTACTATTGATTATAGCAGTAGAAGGAACAGTTGTGAATTTGAAAGAAAATAAGTAAATAAGGCCAGTGACATTATGTAGTATAGGCATTTGATAAGGTTAGTCATGAAGCAGTACAGAAGATTCTAGAGACATATCTGATAGGAGAAAAATATGATTATTATAAAAATACGTTATGGTCATGGGTGAAATTTGTGGTAAATGGATTAATGGAAGAAAATATAAAAATTAGGAGAAAAATTAAACAAGGATGTCCATTAGGTATGTGCGTGTACTGGTAATGAATGTGTGAAATGAAAGAAGCAAAGTGAAAATGGAAAAAGGATTTATTATACAAACTGTCAGTACAGATGACTTACGCATAGCGGTTAAATAAGATATGGATAAGGGCAGCAGTAGTAGTAGTACAAGCTGAAATTATTAAAGTAATCGGTGTTTCAGTTAAATAAGATGAAAAGCAAATGGTTTTGGTTAAGCCATGATAATATATATTATATATCATACAAGGAAGATAATAAGTATCAGAAGTAGCATTTGGGGACTATGAAAATATAACAAAACAATGGAAAATAATTTGAAATAATTTTTAAATGTCATCATGGTGGTGAAGTTTTCATTTCTCATTTAACAAGAATGTATATGTTAAATATGTGCATATTAGAAAAAAAATAACATATTTAGTGACATATGCTTCTAGCTAAAACAGAGCATGAGAAGTTAGAAATATTATTAATTTTATTTGGGGACTGAGACTGAATTCTTTAAAAATAGTAGATATATACAATACAAAGGTGGAAGTTTGGACTCTTAAAAAAAATGTACTTAGTGTCTTAACATTTTTCCTGTGCAATATAGAATGTGAAAGAGAGAGTCACAAATAATGAGGAAAAAGTCATCAACATAGTAATATCAGTCATTAGAGTTTCATAATTCCTATTACTCATAAAATTAATGTAGATGTAAAACCGGTTTCTCTGTTAAAGTTTTAAGGGAACTACGGTACTCATCCTGTTGATTGTGGTCAGTTATGCAGAATATTTTTGATTTTCTATCCTATTTATGTCCTGTTATTCATTAATTGGACTGGCAGTTAGCACAGAGGACTGAGGTCTGAGCTATTAGTTACCAACTTCCTTTGTCCATGGTACAGGGTTTGATTTTTTTTCTGTTTTCATTTGCATACTGAGTCACCTAATCAAACACTGCAGCTGAGTTATCCCTGAAAAGGGACTATTTGTCCTGTGGACTTACCTGGTCAACAAATAGGTAATATCTAATCTATGTGTATATATATATATATCTATATATATATATATATATATATATATATATATATATATATATATATATATATATATCTATAAAGAGAGAGGGAGAATGAGTAAATAACTAACGATTACAGTCACGTGTGTGTGCGGTTCCCCTTCATATGATCAAATTTTTTAAACTCAAAAATCATAAACTCGAAACCAGAATCTCGAATTTAGAGGAACTCGAACATATGAAAGGGACAAAAAAAATAACACCTTTCAAATGTTTTCGCAAGGGGGATTCACCCCACTGCACCCCCCACATAGGGGGTTGTGCCCCCCACTCCCCCCTACTTAAATATACCTACTCCGAAATTGCACTATAGTGAAGGGAAAGAGAAATCTCCCATTCTGCACTATACGCATAAGCACAAAATGGAAGATTTTCCATTCCTCCGCTATAGTGCAGTCACGGAACATACACATTTAAACTGCTAGGGTACAGGGGGTCCTGGCCCCCTGCAATAAGGTAAGTTAACTTTTTATTTTTTTAAACCTAAGGCTCCCATTCACAATTTCGAGTGAACGGAAGTTCGAGATTCTGGTCTCGAGATAATGAATTTCGAGCTTCCATCCATTCGATCTTGTGAAGGGGGAACTATGTGTGCGCATGTGTATTTGCTTCTGTACAGATATTGGTTTCTGCATTCCAGAGTCATTATGCCATAAAGGAAGGCATCCATAGCAGTAAACAGGAACATCAACATATGATCGATATTCGTTGGGTATGATTCTTACTTTATTTTGTTTGCTGACTACTGACAATATGTTTATTGTTTGACTGTGAATAAACTAAACTAGACAGCATTATATCAGCAGGTTTAAAATTAATATCTTAAATATGAATGTATTTTCAATTTAGGTTGTTTTTTTTGTCTGGCATATAGGTATGAACATTGACTTTAGATGACTGTTGCGTTTGATGTGTAACCCCAAAGCAGTGTGCAAAAATGGTAAAAAGGGGTTGTAGGTAGACTGATGGATGCACATGGGTGTGGGATGCAGTGTCAGGCTACATCAGTTCATCTTTTACTAAATGCAGATAAATACGGCTATGAGTAATTAATGAGCTGCTTCCTGCAGGGCATGGTTTGATTCCCTCAGCCTGTGTTTGTCTGCTGTGTGACTTTGACCAAGTCATTTAACCAGTCAGTGTTCTTGGGCTGTGCTTGAAAGGGATATTTGTGTCCAGTGGGCCAACCCAAGCTGTTATCAAATGTGTTATGTATTTATCTTTTGAATTCCTGCATCCTTTTCCTAGCTGCTGTTTGACTGTGAATCCAAGCATTTTATTGTAGTTCATGGAATAGCCATATACATTTTCAATAAATGTGAGTCTCAAAGGAAAAGAAGTTTCTGTTGCTTATCATGTCTGTTTTCAATGTAAGAATGTTTTGTTTTGTTTCGCAACTGTATGTACGTCCTTCTGCTATAAAACTTTTATTAATAAAAGTTTCAAATTAAATCCAAATCTCTGTGATTGTAAAATTAAAGAAGAAAATGGTATATAAATTGACAAGTCTGAATAGTATCACGGTGTTATATGATAACTGGGGATATATAGCCAAATAACCGGGTAATGGTATGGCTGAAGGGGATGGGGTGGTTGATTACCCTGACTAAAGCCCCATTTGAGCATGATACAGTTCTGTAAGCATAAAAAATCTGGGAAAATGAAATCCTGCTATACTGTACAGTTTTAATGACAACTACAGTGGTGAAGCCAGACACACATCCCTTAATGCAATGTGTTAGCTAAGTTAGCAAAACAATAAATGTCATCAGCTGTGCACCATTTTACAAGGGTTGTGGAAAATTTAAGCGGTATCTTCTGTAAAAAGAATAAATGATGACCAAAGTGATTGGACTGTAGCAGCATTTACTGTTGGTTGGCAGTGGCACAATTCAGCCTCACATTTCTTCAGGTATATAATTTCAAATTAAACTCCTTTGTTCTAGAACATAAGTTAAGAAATTTTTAAAAGTACAGCATGAGGGGCAGGGTTATTTGTTTATTGCTGCCATGTCTAGATTTTTGCCCCTCAGACTTGGCATTAGTATTAAACTGTGACTATAATAAATAGAATAAAAATACTGTATGCTTTTTTCTATTTCATAATGGTTACATTTTTTATTTCTCAACTTAAGTGCAATTCATACAAATAAGTAGTAAGCTGTTTATTTGATCCCTCAACACTATAGGCAAATAAATTCTTGGTTACCCGCATTTTACACCTTGCAGTGTGTGTGTGTTATGTGCATCTCTCTTTTTTTGCTCACACTTCACTCCTGCTATGAAAGTGGAACCAAATGAAACAGAATGGCACATAGTAGTCTTATGCTAGTATATTACAGAAACACTTATTTCTCAATGTCAGTGCAGTTTATGGACATAAAATTGTTGAGATAACCTTATACATAATAAGCAGATGTGAGGGTGTGCTAAAAGATGGGGAAAAGAGTGAGGTATATGAATGCATGTGCATGCATGTTTCTATACATGCATTTGTGTGTGGGTGTATATGCATGCATGTGTGTATATGCACGTGTGTGGATGTTTTCATCCCAGGTTTACTTCAGGCATGAACATTTAAACAGTTAACCAGAAACCAGGCTACTCTACCCCATCCTGTATTTCCTGATACTTACTGAAGTTGCCTTTCTTGGGTGTTGTGCTTGCTGCTCGGATTGCCAAATGGGGGTATGGTCTTTTGCAACCAGATCTCTTATGTTTTGAGCATATGGGTAATCTGTACTGGGTGTGTCATAAAACAGACTAGCCCACCATTTATATTATAACTGCTGTATAACTTTATACCACTGAGAAGTAATGGAAAAGGAAAATATGGTGCGGCCATGTCTTGCAGTCAGTGCATAGGGTTAAGGCTGTGAACTGTAATTCCTGTGGTACATGGTTTGATTCCAACAGCCTTCATTTGTCTAATGTGTGACCTTGAGAAATTCACTTAACCAGACAGTGTGGTATTGCAATGGGGAATTTGGACTAGGGTTCTCAGTGGTTTGCTGGACTGCAAGCCTATGAACTACTTACGACATGCATGTCCTGTTGAGCAAAGGGAGAGTGGTCATCAAAAAACTTCACAAGCATAGAGTAACCATGCTGTTAGCTCCCTTCCTATTTGCTAGTACTTGTTGCAAATTTTTACCTTATGAGAGTAAGTGAAACTGTTCTATATTTTCAAGATGGCAAGGTGACTACTGCTAAAATGTAAATAAATCTCCACAGTTCCAATTGTAAATGTAATAAATCCAATATGCAGTTCGAATGACAATAAAACACTCAATATTTATTAAAACAAAAAACAACCGGTAAGCACTTTCATTCACAAAGAACTTCTTCAGACCTAGTTGTCACACACACAAAATTCACATTTATAGTTTGCTCAAGTCACATAACCAAAAACATTAGCAGTGTTTTAGCCCTTTCTTACATAACACTGCTTTAAAGTTTTCCATATCATTCATACCTGGATCTGCATCTGTGTTTAGCCTCACTTGCCAAGCATATTCTTCCCAGTTTAAATCCAATTCTGCATCCCATCTCTTGTCTGCATTTAAAACTTGGTCAATAACAGTAAAACTAAAACCACTTTAATTCTGTTATGACAGTTAACATGTCTTGCTAGGGCATTAGTTACATCCAGTTTTTCAACTGCCCTCAGGTGCTCATAAATTCTGCGATGGAAGCTATGTATAGTTCTTCCTATGTAAAATCCATCGCAAGAATTACATAATACTAGATACACAATGAATTTAGACTTGCAATTGTAATTGTAATTCCTCTTGATATTAACAGTAAAGTCCTGAGCCTTTACTACTATTTTTTCCCCAGTACCAAAAACTTGCAATAATTGCAGTCTTCACATCTTGACATCCCATTAAAAGTAATCGGAGTATTACATTTTTTGGTTTCTAAAAAATCCTTAAGACTTTTCCCTCTTTTTGTGACAAAAGTAAGACTCTCATATAAAAAAGCACCTAACTCTTGGAAATTATTCAAACATTTCCAATTATTTGTGTTGATCTGCTTAATACTGTACATATCTACTGAATTTTCCAATGTACAACTCAGATTATTATCTACTTCTTCACTATTTCTTTCAGCATCCTTTGTTATCCCTTTCTTCCTCACAGCTTAATTTTATCTATTGCTTCACATATTACCCCAATAGAGTTACCCCTGATTAAATTTTTTTTTCTTAACATCTCACATTCTTCCAAAAAATGCTCATCTTCATCAGTGAGTCTATTTATTCTATCAAGCTGACCAGACAATATCATTTTTCAAGCTCACACTATGTAAACTGCTGTATTCCAAGTAGTTGTTAATCGGGACATCTATTTTTAAAAATTTTAACCAAGATTTCCACCCCTTTCTTGTGCACAGTCAGATTCAGTTAATTCACACTACTTCTCATTCAAACTGCGTATTGGATTTATTACATTTACTGCTAAAATGTATTTAAGTCTTCTACGGAAATTTGTTCACTGTTATAAAAACATTCTGAAAATTATAACTGCTCCAATTGAAATCCTGCACCACAAAAAAAATATTCAGATTCTGAAATGGGTTATTGTGTCTAGGCATTCCCTTCTGAGAGCTACCCATACCTCTCAACTGCACGTTTCTTTTTTGTTTTGCATAAAATTTTCAGTCTGTCCCGCATTACATTTTTGATTTTCTGGTAAATCAGGCATGCTTATAGCCAGTCAATGAGGCCAGTAATTAGAGTTTTACATTACTTATTGTTCAAAAAATGCATGTTGATGCAAAACATGTCACTCCATTAACTTTAAGTGCACTAGAATAATATTTATAAATTATTCCTAAGACTCCCGCCATTATCTTTGGTGTTGCCCAAAATTCTTGCCCAAATAAGTTAACAGGTATGATGTTGCCTCAAAACATTCAGCTTTGAAATATTTCTACTGGCATTACTACCACAAATGTGAAATAGTGTACTGTGCAGTTCTTGTTGCTGCACTACAGCTTTTTTTTTTGAGGGGGCTGTAAAACTAATATGTTCATTATTGCTTGCCAGTCTATCCTAGTTCTTTCAATATACCTTTGTATTCTATTATGATGCATCAAATTCATTATGTTATTATAATAATTCAAAGACCCTGCTGCAGTGAAGTGATCTTGTAGGTCTTTTTTCCCAGAGCAATTTTATGAGTCATGATAGACATACGGGACTCATTTTTTTAGATTTCATTTAAACAGAAAGAAAGCAGTATGAGTCACTGGCATGTTGCACAGCTTCTGGATGCTGTTTTCATTTTCACTTTACTGCATAAATTATTCTGATCTGTGTTCTCAGAGCAACTCTTACCTCTTTAAAGTAGTTGACTGAACTGCATGTTTATAAGCTTCCATGTTTTAGTCCAAGTGCTAACAGACCCTATTCCCACATTTCTCTTGAAATGTCAAAACTATCATTTTAATATAGGAGATGTTAACTAACCATCTAACTTCTACTTCAAAGACAATTTGCCATACATTTAAACTACTTTTGATATTTACAAGTGTCTGCAGTCGGAAGATGTGTATTTTATCTTGAATGTTGCAAACATACAAATATTTCAAGCATGGGCATTAATGCCCTTCTATCCTGCCAATATACTAAACAGTTGTTCCTATAAAAAGTGTCCAGGCTGTTCTTAATATATCTAAACTAGTACTTGCTTTAATGTAGTTTGGCAGTCTGTTCCATGCATCATCTGCTCTCAGCGAACCAATTACCACAATTATTCCTATAGAATCTTCTGCATAGGTTATCTGATGATTCTCTACTACTTTTTGATAACCCCAGAGGTAGTTGTATTTAAATGCCCTCTATACCTGAATAAGATCTACTCTGAAATATCTATAACAGGCACAGTATATGTTCAGATATTTTAATCTTTCATAATAACTTAAGTTTTCACATCAGTGGACTCTTGGTATATTTCCACTGCTCTTTCCAGTTTTTTTTTATAAAGTTGTCATATTGTTATACCATACTCAAGTTTGCATCTAATGTAATTAACAAACGATGACTTCATCATTTCTGATTTCCTAGACTTTGCAAATCTTTTTATACAGCCTATAGTTCTATAACTATCATTAACCAATTGGTTGATATGATTAGAAGAATTCAATACTGGATCTATTCATATACCAAGATCCTTAAATTAATCAAAGGTTTCAATCACCGTGTGCTATATTAAATATTCAACTTTCAATTTATGTCTCCCAAATCTCATATGCCTATTTTTTGTGTCTATATCAGCATATTATTCTCCTGTGCCCAAATGGTCAATTTAATCAAGTTCTTTTTCAGACATGCCCCATCTCTAACACATGTATTCAATGTATCCATTTTCAGATCATCTACATACATACTGTAGAACACCTAGGTTAAAAAGATAGGTCTGAAAGATGCAATCTAAACAGGTTAAGGCCTAGGACAGAGCCCTGTCGGGCACTCTGGCTATAACCAAGAATTTTCCCTGTCCAATTGTTGTAGGATACTTGACATGTCCTATTTGTAAGCCAAGCATCCATGCATCTTATCAAGAGTAAATCAATACCTAGTTGTCGTAATTTATTGATCAGAGTTTTGTCTATGCCCCTTTCTAATGCTGATGTTAAATCTGTATAAATTATATCACAGCACATTTTTTCATTCATGCCTGTTATTATATTGTTATAGAACATCATGTTATAGGTGGTAATAGATCTATTATAATACATGCATGCTGATATATGGTTTCAAGTCCCATCCTTTCCAGTTCTGGCAACAACGTACCCAATATTACCTTCTCCTTTATTTTTCCACAACATGAAAGTAGACTTAAGGGTCTAAATGACTCTGGGTTCATCCTACTCCCCTTTCCCTTAAAGATAGGTCTAATAAGTGCATGTCTCCAATCTTCAGGAATCTCCCTATATTTATATGACCAAGTAAATAATATATATAATAATACTAAGTTTTGTTGAGGTGTTCTCGGATCATTATTGCTTATTCTATCTCCTCCCAATGCTTTGTCTGGCTTAAATTTGCATAGTTCTTTTTCAATATGATTTAATTAAATTATCTGAAGTTACCTAGATGTCACTAGAACAACTTACCACACCCCCTTCATGGTGCCAAACTGTTTTGCATAATATTTTATATTTTGTAAATATATTTATAATCTGCTGTGCCCGAGAATAAATTTGAATGTACTCACACAGTTTATCAATCTGTATATCTTTACTTCTTCCATATTGTGTGCATCTATAAAATGGTTTGCTATTATGCTCAATATCTTTATATAACTTTTCTTCAAATTTTTCGTGATCTTGTCTCACGCTATGCTTAATTTGTTTTTCCAGATTATTTCACTTTTTCAAAGTTATAGTTCAACCTTTTTTCCATTTATTATATTTTTTGCCTCTCACCTAACTAAGGTACATTGTTCTTATGGAAATATATCTCCCTGATGTTGTATAGATCCTGATGTTAAATATTTTTTTGATTTTATGCACTCAAAGTATTTCTCTTTCAGAACTTTTCTCATTCCTACTACAGATTTTCCAGGGAATGCATCGCTCCAATTAGTTTTACATAGTGACTGTTTTGCTTCCATATATGTAAATAACCTTCTGTGGATTGGTTTAGATTTCAGTTTGACAGAATTGTCTAGCAACAAATTAACCTTTATAACCCCATGATCACTGCACATTAGTGGTGGTAAAACTTGATGGTTCGTTTCCCTGTTAATTATTTTTTTATACTCTGAAGTAACTGCTGTTCATGAACATATGTCATGAATAATTTACTTACTAATGTTTTTGAATGAATATTATTCCAGTCTTTCTGGTAAATTTAAGTCCCAAGCCACTATTATTCTTCCCTCCTGTGTTTCATGCAAGACATATATGAATTCATCTAGGTCATTAGCACTTGACTTTGGTGGTCTATACACTCCAACTGTTATATGTTGCAGGGTTGCCTTTATTTGCTCACTCTCATGGCTGTCCTCTCCTCTCATTTTCCAATGAAATGATCCAAGCTTTCATTCTCTGATTCTTGACCTCCCACTTCAGCATTTTGATCTGTCTCTCCTATCAGTCACCATCCTGATCGCCTTCTTGCCAACTCGACTTTTATCTTGGATTCCTCATATTTCTTCAGATTCTCATTCAGTGTACTACACCTGTCTAAGCCTATCCCATAGATCCTTCACTACCTGCACCTTTTTTTCTTCATTCTGTTTTAGACATACTGTTACTCCTCCAAGTAGCTTTCTATCAAAACTCAGTTGCAAATTTCCAGTGTGGCCTTTTTAAGTCTGCCGTCACCCTAACCATGTTATGTGCCCATTTGATACTGTCTCTCCTCAGCCAGTGCCCAGGATTCCATCTCCATCCACCTATGATCTGGTTTCCTAGTTCCTAATTCATGCTGACAATCACACAGTCTCATAAGTTTCTTGCCACAGTATAGAATTGTGATTTCCCCAGTTGTTTTCTTATCTACCAATAGTCTGTCCAATCTGCTACTTTTTTCATTTCATAACTTTAGAATTTAAACACTGCTTCGCCTAGTCTTAATTCTTCATTTTTCAAAAAATAAGAGTCTAGTTATACCTATCAAAAATAATGTAAGCATTCTAATTGTAGCAGGCAATATTTACATACTATACTCTCTTGTACATTTTCAGGGATACATACTGTAAAACTGCTGAAGTCTGTGCTGGGTCAACACCCTACCTCCTCTGTTTTCCAAGCTCCCCACAAAATTGTATTAACAAAACAGCAAAAAAAAAAAAAATGCAATATAATATACTTGAACACTAAACCACAGGATTGGCAAAAGCAGTCGTTATTCACAGGCATAGTCCTACACATATTTTGCTCATTTCATTATAATATACTCTGACTACTGTCATTAAACATGTGCTTGAAGCTACCTACAGTATCTGATAACTCTGTTAGGTATCTGGCATAATGCATTGTATATCACACTCTTTAATTAGAGATGAATGAGCAGCTACCACCTCAGTATTATTTTGTAGTTTTCCAGTTTCATGCACCTCATCCATAAGGACTCAACACCCCCCTTTGCATCCTATGGTATGCTAGAACTCATCATGTTAAATAACATAAATATACAAACAATGGTAAAAAAGATCATTGCAACATCACTCTCTCCCTATTAAAAATGCTTCCTCAATCACACACATGCTGCAATCATTTCTCCCACCCCAATCTAGTGTATTCCTCAACCACACATCCATGGAACATCTGTCCTACACTACACTGTAAGAATGTCCATCTTCTTCCTTTCACTGCCATAGCACTTCACAGTTTTTCCATTTTGGTCAAAATTTTACCTTTCTCCTCCTCCTCTATTGGAGTTCCCAAGTCACTAACTTCTCCATCTGCCACCTCTCTGCCAGCACCTATTTTTCAATGGAGATCTCTCCCTAAAAGAATTATCAATGCAGGACTCCTGCACCCTCTCTAGTAACGTTCCTATAGATGCAGGCATGAAGCATGTAACATTGTACTCTCATTTTCCTACCACTTTATTGCACTTTTCACATACTCAACCTTTTGCTGGTTGCAGTCAAACATTTGCTGCTGTTTTTACCATCTTCCACAGCTTCTAATGAATGTTGGATAAATCATATAATCAAAGCATAGATGTCCTATTTTATAGAAGGATACTTAAAGTCTACCAGAAAAATTGAGTTTTAAAGGGACATTCTTCTGGTATATTTAGGAATGTAATGTGATTTTTCAGGGGACATCGAGAGGGTTGTGTAACGGATTATGAGCTGATAATTAATTAAATTTAGTATGATTTTTTTTACCAATGATTTCTCTTCATGGATATCTATGAATCTGCATGGAGGTGATGTGGTTTGCCACAAATATCCAGACTACCACAGCTGTTATTGAGTATAAATGCATGGAAGGTATAAAACTCAGATTTGGAGATTGCTCACATGTGGATGCATTCCAAATACTAACGGGTGACAAGGTCATGTTTTTTGTTATTGGTACTCATGGTACTGACCAGAGGCATCTTTGATTTATTTATTTTTTAGGTTAATTAGGGTGTCCATTATCTGGAATCTGCCAAAAAGGTTCTAAAGAGGCTGAAACGCTTTTAGCTAGGCTTGCCACCCCTCCGTTTTTTATCCGGACTATCAGGAAATCAAACTGATTCTCCGGTAGTCCAGAAAACACTGTACAAACTCCGGTATTCTGTTTCAAAAAGGAAACAGACTATCGGAGTTTGTAAATCAGCTGATTTACTATGCTTTTTTTACAGAAAAGCATAGCAAATCAGCCAAAAGCAGGCGGCGGGAACGAAAAAAGAGGGCGTTCCCATTGAGTGATGCTGTCGTGACATCACAAAATAGGCGGTATGTTGGCGGGAGAGGGGGTGGGGCAGGCGGGGTTACTGGTGACGCGAGGGGCATGGCGTGGCTCCGGTTTTAGCCGTGAACGAAGGTGGCAACCCTACTTTTAGCCAGTATGTGGAAGCCTTGGACCTAGAAATGTAAGTCATCTTTATCAAAACAAGTAGGGCTGTCAAGACCACATCCCAGGTTGACATATACTGAATCACTTGATATCTCTTAGTCCAGGGAATCAGAACTTGTTGACATTTATCTGACTGAGTAGTTAAAAGACAGAGAATGTAAATTTAATTTAATTAAGCAAAATTGTAGTTTGCACTGTAATTGACTTAATTTTTGTTTATGCTTTTTTTTGAACAGAGTGCAAATATAATTAAATTTGTAGTTTACACTACAATTAAATTAATTTTAGTTTATGTTTTCTCTAGAGAAGAACAGCCCTACTAAATGGGATAAGGCGAACTGTTTATCCACATGAGCTGTACACCATTTAATTTATGTTGTACAGCCTAGTGGCTGTAATACTGTAAACCTGAAAATGAAACTGTTTCTGTCTATGTATCTAGTATATGCTTACTCTGCAAAACAAAACTAGCAAGAGAAATGAAAGAGATGAAAATACAGGTATGGCTTCAGCCAGTAACGGCAGATCCCTAAAACACCAGCAAATTAACATCTGCTTTAGAACAGACAACCATTACCTCCCAGACGGCTTATCAACTTGGGTCAAACCTAGTTGTAATTGTACTACATTTATAAACTGCAATCAGTAAAGAATAATGCATTTTTATAACACAAAGTCACACTTAACAGACCTTTAAATGGCCAAGCAACTGCAAATACAGCATCAAATTAACTTTTTAGCAAAACAAATGAAAAATAATACTTTATATGCAGACAAACTGTAGGTGTCCATGAAAACAAGTACATTCCTATATCTCTGATGTAAAATGATATCAAAATGCCAGTTTTTTGCTCTCTTTCCCCTTTTGCACAGAAACACAGTTCTCTAATGGTTTTGGATTTGGATAAAATCAACAATCAGCACTCTGTACTATATAAACAAGAGGAGAAAATGAACAAACAGAAAAAAAAAATACCAGTTATTATAACAGAGCCTAATACCATATCTTTAGAGATCAGAATATTAGGTTTAGCTGTTTACCCATCTTCTAATTGTTTAGACAGAATGTGGATTTATATTAATTATATTTTTGTTGATGCTGACATATATTTTTGCACTCTATCACTACGATTTACTTATTTTCATTTCAGTTTTTGTTAAATTTGAATTTTACGTGTTTCTTTTCTTCTGTACTCTTTCACCTTACACATATGTTTTGTAGATAACAGCAAATCTCATGTGCGACCAGTACTGCTCACCTCTAGTGAGTATTTCTTTCCTTATCCATTTCGCTCTTCGTCATCTGTCTCTGTGATCTAGCCTCAATCATTTTCCTACAGATTTAATCACTTCTCATCAGTCCTTAATACACTTGAACTTCCACAATAGCCTCATATTTATCCCTAAGATGAATGTCTTGGTTACATCTAGATACAGAAAATCTGTTCAATTTCTTGTCCACCTTCACTCATCCATTCAAATACCAGAATACATGTGTTTCACAATATATATCAGACATACAAATGTAGTCCTTTTCTTTTTGCATACCACATTGTTGCATCACACTGGTGCTATGTGATCGTGCAGACTTTGGTGCTATATAGATGATTTTCAGCTAAATATGTGGCTTGAACAATCATGTTGCTATTCTGCAGGATTTTCAGGCAGTTAAATTGTTAGTAGTGCGTTTGTTTGTCATAATAATTACTGCAAAACCAGGTCAGCATATTAATGCTAAGCAAGTTAGTTTATATTTCCTGTCTTATCCCACATCATCATGCCATTTTAATTCTCATCATCACTTAATTGAGGTAGAGACATGTGCAAATAAAATGCTGCACATATATTCTACTGATTTCAGTGTTGTACTGCAGGTGCTCCATAATAACAGGTTCATAAGACTATAACTACTTCTCTTGGCAAGGAAAAAAGTCTTGGTAATGTGATGATACTTTGTTCTACCTACTTGAGATATGCAAAACAGTTTGCAAACTGGTACACATAATTATGCAGACTAATCTGGTTAAATAACTTACTCAATTATACTGTAGGCAAAAAGGAGGCTAAGAGAATCAAACTCAGGACAATAAGACAAAGGTCATTAGCAGATCATACCTTTTAATCCTCTGCAGTAATTTTCCTGAAAAGTGCCTTCAGCTGCCATGCCTTTGCCATCTTCATTGCTACTTAGTATAAGGTGGTTGTCTGAATGCATTCCTCCCATTCATATACTATTGTATAATGTGTGAGCCTTATCTTGAGCATGGTAAGTCTTGCTCCATAATAGTTGAGAGGCAAGTCATTTGAATATAATTTACTTCATCTCCAAAAGGAACTGAAATGGCTTTCACTTTTCGTGCTGTGAGATACAAAGCACATGTGCCTATTCAGGCCTTACTAGACACCTTGTACAAATCAATACTTGATTCTTAAAGCAATGCTGATTGAATAACACTTCTTTTATTTCTTTAATGTAATAATCAACTTTGTTGACTTAATGCTGCAGCTCCCTGTGGAAATCCCAGTCTTTAGAAAAATGCTACTCATTACTGTGTATAACATAAACTGTAAGCTATATAAGTGAAGATTTTATTCCAAGGCTCAGTGCAAGTACTTCAGGTGTGGAAATGCCATGAAGCTCTTTTGCAGAGAATTCACAATGCATGTCTTTTATACAAATACACAATAAGATATTGACAAAATTATAAAAACAAATTAACAATTTATTGCTTGAGCTGTGCATGTCCACAGACATAAAAGGGTAACGCCTACATTTTATGCAACATGTCTAATTGTCTCTATTGTGCTTGCAATGGTTAGAATACCATTGAATCTGATGCTCTTTTTCCTATAATTTATACCAGGCTCTTTTTTTTCTCAGAATCTCCATTTGCATTGTTGATTTGCATTGATTGATTTATAGTAATCAATGTTTACCCTACGACTAAAATCCCACAGGCTGGAGGACAGACTAGAAGGAATAAGACAGAAACACTGCTGAAGCTGCATGATATTAAACTACATGCAAACAAATGCTGTAGTTCTTTACAGAGGACTCCACTTGGAATATAAGTGAATTAAATAAAATATTGTCTACAAGCCTAAAACATTTACAGAAATGACATTAAAATTCCATTGAACTGTCATTCACCAGAACATAGTAGTGCAAATCTAACATGGCCCCGTGTCAGCTATGCTGTGAATTCCATTGTAAGTTTCAGCTCATGAGAAGAAAACTGTATCTTCATGCATGAACTTTCACCAGAAGCA
>NC_056748.1:687135430-687245430 GCF_019279795.1 Protopterus annectens
AAACATGCTGTTTGCATGTTATATTAGTTGTACATCAACATTTAGTATTGATATACAACTAATGGGACTTTTACTGAGATGGTACTACAGTGGGGATGAGGGAATGTTCCCTTTTCCCCACTGTAGAGTGATCTCGGAGTGAGAATAAGTAGGGGGTGTGGGGGGTGCAGGGGAGCTTGTCCCCCTGCATAAAAGTGTTTTCAGTATTTTTGTTTCTTTTTTTTTTTTAATGGATTTAAACGAAAATACGTTTTCATCAAAACGTGCTTTCGTATAAATGCATTCACGGATTTACGTTTCGCTGAAATGTAAATTTGTGCATTGACAGTAGATCCATATATATATATATATATATATATATATATATATATATATATATATATATATATATATATGGTTCCCCTTCAGAAGACCGAAACATCATAAGCTCGAAATTCATAAGCCTGAGACCAAAATCCTGAAAACTCAAAAGCATGAAGCCCAAAAGCTGAAAACGCACAAAATACACATAATGAGTTTAATGTGGCTTTGCTATTCTTGTCGCTGTGGTGGAAAATTATGGGTTGGGTTCAGGTAAGTGTGCGATTGTTTTTACATTAGGGTTAGGGGCGGGTTAAGAGAGTTAGGGCGCAGATTAGGTGTGTGTGCAATATTGACAGACTTTAGGGTTGGGGCAGTTTAAGGAGTTAGGGTTAGGGCGCGCGTTAGGTGAGTGTGCGACAGTGACGGACCTTAGGGTTAGGGTTTGGGTTAAGGTAAGTGGGTAGATAGTAGTTTCTTTGTACTGGCATATTAGCATTATTTGTATTCTGTGTGTTTTCAGGCTTTTGAGTTTTCAGGCTTTTGGTTTCAGGCTTATGATGATTCAGTCTTCTGAAGGGGAACCATATATATATATATATATATATATATATATATATATATATATATATATATATATATATATATATATATATATATATATATATAGCCAACAACCCCAACAAACGATGGAGACCAAAGCGCACTGTGTGTGTCCCAATAAACAAGGCTAGTAACCAGATATTTAAACAGCAAACAATCCACGACAAAGCAGCAGTCCCAGCATATAAAGAACTCAGTTTTAATGAAGTAAAACACGTAAGCGCTTTCAAGAACAACCTTCTCTTCTTCAGATGTTTCATTTAAAAACAGAGAAAATAGAACTTTAAATAATAATACCTCATATCCTGTCTCAACACATCATTTCCTGAATATCCCAATAGGAGCTATTACCATGGAAACAACAGTATATCACACTATGACAGAAGGACAAAAAACATATTTTAAAAACTTAAAAAATATATTAGCTTAAAAAATATAACTATTTGACAGGTCTTGCTTTTAAAATTGGTTTCAGGGGGGAACATTCGTTCAAGCCAACACCTCTGTGAGCTGCAAGACGAAGAATCCACCTGATTTACATTTCTTCTGTTAAATTTACGAGGTCACCTCCTCGTATATCAGGGATTACAGAATACAAAGCCTGGAACAAAAACTTATAATCAGGACCAGCTGTAAGCATATGTTTTGAAATTGCACTATACATCTCTTGTCTACAATAGGCATACATATGGTCCCTAATTCTTTCGCGAAGTGACCTATTCGTTTTTCCTATGTAGAAACAGAAACAGGTCTGACAGCAAGAAACATAGACGACATGTCTAGTGTTGCAGTCAGAGCTGTTTCTGATTTCCCAAAGCCTCCCAACATTTGGGTTGCGAAAAAATCTGGATGTGTCAATGAATTGACACTGGGGGCAGGAACCACATTTCTTAGTACCAAATTGCCATGGAGCAGTAACAGTACCTTTCTTACGACATAGGTCAGGGAAGCACAACAGTTGTTTCAAGTTTCTACTGTTGCTATACACATAATTGGGACAATTACCAACTATCCCACGTACCTCTGGATCTATCATCAAAATATCCCAGTTGTTCAAAATAACTCGTTCAACAGTAGAGATATTGCTACCCAATTGTTGTTCAAACGGAACTCTACGTTGCATTTTTTTAGGGGCAATACAATTCGGACCTCTGGCTGAAAAATAGGGCTGTCCCCTCGTCCCTCTGAGCTGTATTACCTGTTCACAAATTCTGTTTACCTGTACAGTTGAATAGCCTCTACTAATGAAGGATGTTTTTAAACTTTCCAGTTCTGAGTTAAACTCCAGTTCTCCAGAGCAGAGTCAGGAAACCCTTAGTGCCTGCCCCTTCACTATATTGTCAAAGATTCTATGATCATGCATGCTATCCATACTAAGGAGAGAAATGGTATGACAGGATTTTCTAAATACCTTGGTATGGTAGGTATTACCCACTCTGCATATAGTGGTGTCTAGATAGTCAATAGAGGTATCAGATGAATGTATCGTAAACCTCAAAAAACCTTCCATATTGTTAAGTCTTTGAAAAAACGAATCTAAAGAGGCACCAGTGCCATGCCACAAGAGGAAGAGGTCATCCACAAAACGCCTGTAGAAGGCGATGTTGATGTTATCCAACATGACCTCTTCCTCCCATGCTACCATCACCAAATTGGCGTATGAATTGGCACAGCTGGTGCCCATGGCTACCCCAGATACCTGTCTATACATCCTGTCCACAAACAAGAAAAAATTATTCTCTAATACAATCTCCAAAAGGAGACAAAGAAAGTCAGCTTCAGAGGCATGCATGTGCTGATAAAGTAATGATTTCACCATTAGTATACCCCTCAAGTTTGGAATACAAGTAAAAGGAGATGTAACATCAAGAGTAACTAACAAAACCTCATCAAAATTGTGCATATTCTCAACCCGTGTATACAAATCACCAAGGAACTGACCAGTGTCCTTCAAAACATATGGATATTTTGATAACATCGATTTTAACCTGTAGTCTAAATATACGGAAATAGGTTCCGTCAACCACCCAGCTCCAGCAACAATGGGCCTTAATGGTGGAGCAATGGGATTTTTGTGCACATTGGGGAGTCCACTAATGCGTGGAATTAGTGGTGTATCGACTATGAAATAGTTGTACAAATCTCTTGTAATGATGTTCAATGTCACACATTCACCTAACATATTCATAATAGTTCTAGAACACTCTATAACATTAATCGAATCTACCCTTTCATATTCTGATGTACTTAACATGGCATTCATAGTATTAATGTAATAAGAACGATCCATTACTACGACTTTACCCCCCTTGTCCGCTGGTCGTATAATGATGTTTTCATTATTTTTCAAAGCTGAAAGGGCCTCCATCTCCCCAGTAGTTAAGTTACCATTATCGCCGGAACTGACAAAACCCATGCCATGATAGGCATCATTTTCAATACCTTTAATAAATAATTCCAAGCTAGGATGTAACGGTGGATTAATCAAACTCTTACGCTTAAAACTTGCTTCATTAGAAGTGACATCACTATTGTACAATAACTTCAAATTCACATTTCTGACAAACATGCGTAGGGCTATCAGAACATCACTTAAATCAGTTTTCATGCTCGGAATAAAGGTGAGACCTTTATTCAAAACTGATAGTTCTGTTGTAGTGAGTTCATGTTTGGAAATGTTCATAACTATCAGCTGTTGTTCCATTTCCTTCCATGGAGGTGGTATCCCTCCGTGGATGTGTCCCTTCTCTTGAAGTCCCTGGTTTGATCGTAATCGATCGATCTTTTTCTCCCTGCTCGAATGGGCAGGGGTACCTCCAGAAAATCCGGTTTGTCCTTAATTTGTAATTTATCCAGCTGTACTTTGCGCTGTACCACCGTATCAGCACGTACTGTACTTCCTGATGGAGTAGACGACTGTTCTCCAGAAGGAGTAAAATAGCTAGATTTAATAAGTGTTGACGTATGAGCGGTAACACCAGATTCCACTGAGGCAATATTACAACCAGTTCTATTGGCTCCAGAGTGACCTTCATCCCTGTTAGCCCCAGCTATGGGCTGTGTTATACTATTCAAAGGTGGTTGAACAGTCACATTATTAGCACAGGGTTCATTAGAAGTATAACCATTATTGGTATTGTTATTATGAACTGTTTGGCGTTGAGCAGAATTCCGTGTTTGCATGGAATTAGCAGCTTTCGGCCACACAAACACATTGTTGTTTCTGAAATCATGTTGATCCCTACAAAGCTTTCTTTTCTTTTGACTAAGTAGTGTATCACCAAAGTGAGTAACTCTCTCAGATAATTCATACAAAATTGAGTCTGTTAAGTCACCACCAACAATATCTAAAAGCCGTTGTTGTTGTCTGTTAATATTCACTAATAATTCCTGTTCCACAGGTTTAAAATATTCAGTAATGAGTTCCATATAGGCCTTACTGGCTTGCAAGTTTATTACCTGCCACTTTGCGAGAAGGTCCGGGTAAGCGTTCCCATACGTCGGCATGGTAAGTATGCGCAAACCTCTAGGGACCACCTTGTGGTATATACTCGCTTCCATGTGTTGTCTTTGAAGCTGCAGCCTCTTATATTTAAATAAGTCATTTTCCAAGTCTCGTTTAAGCTGTCTTAGCTGAACACTGTTGTCTATATCTACAACAGTATTCGGAGTACATGCACCATCTACCTTAAGTAAAGGGTTACTGCCTTCCATCAGAAGTCCTGAAAAAGTTCCTTTCATCGAGGAATCCAATAATGTCCGTACACCATTCTGTGCAGTAGGATGGTCAGGAGTCCGTCGTATAATCACTACATCAGCAGAGCAATCATCCACGGATAACAGAAGAAATGGAAATCAGGTGGATTCTTCATCTTGCAGCACACAGAGGCGTTGGCTTGAATGAATGTATCCCCCTGAAACCAATTTTAAAAGCAAGACTTCTCAAATAGTTACATTTTTTAAGCTAATACATTTTTAAGTTTTTAAAATATGTTTTTTGTCCTTCTTTCATAGTGTGATATACTGTTGTTTCCATGGTAATAGCTCCTATTGGGATATTCAGGAAATGATGTGTTGAAACAGGATATGAGGTATTATTATTTAAAGTTCTATTTTCTCTGTTTTTAAATTAAACGTCTGAAAAAGAGAAGGTTGTTCTTGAAAGCGCTTACGTGTTTTAATTCATTAAAACTGAGTTCTTTATATGCTGGGACTGCTGCTTTGTCATGGATTGTTTGCTGTTTAAATATCTGGTTACTAGCCTTGTTTATTGGGACACACACAGTGCACTTTGGTCTCCATCGTTTGTTGGGGTTGTTGGCTACATAATGCTTTTCTGGGTTGGCTACGTGTTTACAGCTATTTGCTTCTCATTTTCAAGATGGAGAAATCCGTGGATGATTGCTCTGCTGATGTAGTGATTATACGACGGTCTCCTGACCATTCTACTGCATCGAGTGGTGTACGGACATTATTGGATTCCTCAATGAAAGGACCTCTTTCAGGACTTCTAACGGAAGGCAGTAACCCTTTACTTAAGGTAGATGATGCATGTACTCCGAATACTGTTGTAGATATAGACAACAGTGTTCAGCTAAGACAGCTTAAACGAGACTTGGAAAATGACTTATTTAAATATAAGAGGCTGCAGCTTCAAAGACAACACATGGAAGCGAGTGTATATACCACAAGGTGGTCCCTAGAGGTTTGCGCATACTTACCATGCCGACGTATGGGAATGCTTACCCGGACCTTCTCGCAAAGTGGCAGGTAATAAACTTGCAAGCCAGTAAGGCCTATATGGAACTCATTACTGAATATTTTAAACCTGTGGAACAGGAATTATTAGTGAATATTAACAGACACCAACAACGGCTTTTAGATATTGTTGGTGGTGACTTAACAGACTCAATTTTGTATGAATTATCTGAGAGTGTTACTCACTTTGGTGATACACTACTTAGTCAAAAGAAAAGAAAGCTTTGTAGGGATCAACATGATTTCAGAAACAACAATGTGTTTGTGTGGCCAAAAGCTGCTAATTCCATGCAAACACGGAATTCTGCTCAACGCCAAACAGTTCATAATAACAATACCAATAATGGTAATACTTCTAATGAACCCTGTGCTAAACATGTGACTGTTCAACCACCTTTGAATAGTATAACACAGCCCATAGCTGGGGCTAACAGGGATGAAGGTCACTCTGGAGCCAATAGAACTGGTTGTAATATTGCCTCAGGGGAATTTGGTGTTACCGCTCATACGTCAACACTTATTAAATCTAGCTATTTTACTCCTTCTGGAGAACAGTCGTCTACTCCATCAGGAAGTACAGTACGTGCTGATACGGTGGTACAGCGCAAAGTACAGCTGGATAAATTACAAATTAAGAACAAACCGGATTTTCCGGAGGTACCCCTGCCCATTCGAGCAGGGAGAAAAAGATCGATCGATTACGATCAAACCAGGGACTTCAAGAGAAGAGACACATCCACGGAGGGATACCACCTCCATGGAAGGAAATGGAACAATAGCTTATAGTTATGAACATTTCCAAACATGAACTCACTACAACAGAACTATCAGTTTTGAATAAAGGTCTCACCTTTATTCCGAGCATGAAAACTGATTTAAGTGATGTTCTGATAGCCCTACGCATGTTTGTCAGAAATGTGAATTTGAAGTTATTGTACAATAGTGATGTCACTTCTAATGAAGCAAGTTTTAAGCGTAAGAGTTTGATTAATCCACCGTTACATCCTAGCTTGGAATTATTTATTAAAGGAATTGAAAATGATGCCTATCATGGCATGGGTTTTGTCAGTTCCGGCGATAATGGTAACTTAACTACTGGGGAGATGGAGGCCCTTTCAGCTTTGAAAAATAATGAAAACATCATTATACGACCAGCGGACAAGGGGGGTAAAGTCGTAGTAATGGATCGTTCTTATTACATTAATACTATGAATGCCATGTTAAGTACGTCAGAATATGAAAGGGTAGATTTGATTAATGTTATAGAGTGTTCTAGAACTATTATGAATATGTTAGGTGAATGTGTGACATTGAACATCATTACAAGAGATTTGTACAACTATTTCATAGTCGATACACCACTAATACCACGCATTAGTGGACTCCCCAAGGTGCACAAAAATCCCATTGCTCCACCATTAAGGCCCATTGTTGCTGGAGCTGGGTGGTTGACGGAACCTATTTCCGTATATTTAGACTACAGGATAAAATCGATTTTATCAAAATATCCATATGTTTTGAAGAACACTGGTCAGTTCCTTGGTGATTTGTATACACGGGTTGAGAATATGCACAATTTTGATGAGGTTTTGTTAGTTACTCTTGATGTTACATCTCTTTTTACTTGTATTCCAAACTTGAGGGGTATACTAATGGTGAAATCATTACTTTATCAGCACATGCATGCCTCTGAAGCTGACTTTCTTCGTCTCCTTTTGGAGATTGTATTAGAGAATATTTTTTTCTTGTTTATGGACAGGATGTATAGACAGGTATCTGGGGTAGCCATGGGCACCAGCTGTGCCAATTCATACGCCAATTTGGTGATGGTAGCATGGGAGGAAGAGGTCATGTTGGATAACATCAACATCGCCTTCTACAGGCGTTTTGTGGATGACCTCTTCCTCTTGTGGCATGGCACTGGTGCCTCTTTAGATTCGTTTTTTCAAAGACTTAACAATATGGAAGGTTTTTTGAGGTTTACGATACATTCATCTGATACCTCTATTGACTATCTAGACACCACTATATACAGAGTGGGTAATACCTACCATACCAAGGTATTTAGAAAATCCTGTCATACCATTTCTCTCCTTAGTATGGATAGCATGCATGATCATAGAATCTTTGACAATATAGTGAAGGGGCAGGCACTAAGGGTTTCCCGACTCTGCTCTGGAGAACTGGAGTTTAACTCAGAACTGGAAAGTTTAAAAACTTCCTTCATTAGTAGAGGCTATTCAAATGTGGAGGTAAACAGAATTTGTGAACAGGTAATACAGCTTAGGGGGACGAGGGGACAGCCCTATTTTTCAGCCAGAGGTCCGAATAGTATTGCCCCTAAAAAAACGAAACATAGAGTTCCATTTGTACTACCACTGGGTAGCAATATCTCTACTGTTGAACGAGTTATTTTGAACAACTGGGATATTTTGATGATAGATCCAGAGGTATGTGGGATAGTTGGTAATTGTCCCAATTATGTGTATAGCAACAGTAGAAACTTGAAACAATTGTTGTGCTTCCCTGACCTATGTCGTAAGAAAGGTACTGTTACTGCTCCATGGCAATTTGGTACTAAGAAATGTGGTTCCTGCCCCCAGTGTCAATTCATTGACACATCCAGATTTTTTCGCAACCCAAATGATGGGAGGCTTTGGGAAATCAGAAACAGCTCTGACTGCAACACTAGACATGTCGTCTATGTTGCTTGCTGTCAGACCTGTTTCTGTTTCTACATAGGAAAAACGAATAGGTCACTTCGCGAAAGAATTAGGGACCATATGTATGCCTATTGTAGACAAGAGATGTATAGTGCAATTTCAAAACATATGCTTACAGCTGGTCCTGATCATAAGTTTTTGTTCCAGGCTTTGTATTCTGTAATCCCTGATATACGAGGAGGTGACCTCGTAAATTTAACAGAAGAAATGGAAATCAGGTGGATTCTTCATCTTGCAGCACACAGAGGTGTTGGCTTGAACGAATGTATCCCCCTGAAACCAATTTTAAAAGCAAGACCTCTCAAATAGTTATATTTTTTAAGCTAATATATTTTTAAGTTTTTAAAATATGTTTTTTGTCCTTCTGTCATAGTGTGATATACTGTTGTTTCCATGGTAATAGCTCCTATTGGGATATTCAGGAAATGATGTGTTGAGACAGGATATGAGGTATTATTATTTAAAGTTCTATTTTCTCTGTTTTTAAATGAAACGTCTGAAGAAGAGAAGGTTGTTCTTGAAAGCGCTTACATGTTTGACTTCATTAAAACTGAGTTCTTTATATGCTGGGACTGCTGCTTTGTCGTGGATTGTTTGCTGTTTAAATATCTGGTTACTAGCCTTGTTTATTGGGACACACACAGTGCGCTTTGGTCTTCATCGTTTGTTGGGGTTGTTGGCTACATAACGCTTTTCTGGGTTGGCTACGTGTTTACATATATATATATATATATATATATATATATATATACATACATACACCCACACACACATATAGACAATATTTCATACTTAAAAAACTGCTGCAGACTTAAATAAGAAAATTAGAACATAGCATCACAAATTGTATTAGCAGACAATGTCTGCTTAGGCTATAGTCTATTACTTTCAATGTCTGTGGGACAAGCTACAAACCTTCATAAAGAATTTCTTTTCCCAAACTGTGATAATACTGCTTTCTGTCTTTCTAAAGAAATTTTAGACTTATTTACTGTTGTTCATTTTTATGTTTGTATGGGTCCCCTTCAGATGTTTGAACTTTTAAAAGATCGACATTCATATGGCTGAGACCATATGATCGAACTTTTAAAAGTTCAACCGATCTGAATTGAGATTTCCATACAGTGCGGAATGGGAAGATTTCCCATTACCGCAATGTAGTGCGATCTCGGAGTTGGTATATTTAAGTAGTGGGGGGTGCAGGTGGGGTTGCCCCCCTGCTAAACAGAGTTAGTTTTTTTTTTTTTTTTGGTGTGCTATGCTGTTTATTTTACATGGTCGATGTTTCAAATGTTCGATCATATGGTCTTGGCCATATGAAAGTCAAACATTTGAGTTGTCGATCATGTAAAGTAGACCCATTTGTATACATATATGGGTGTGTGTGTGTGTGTGTGTGTGTGTGTGTGTGTGTGTGTGTGTGTGTGTGTGTGTGTGTGTGTGTGTGTGTGTGTGTGTGTGTGTGTGTGTGTGTGTGTGTGCAGTGTGCTCATGTTTATATGTATATGTATTTATATCATATTATTGAGTTTTTGGAATTTTTGGAAACACGAAATTCATATGGTGGAGACCAAAATGACAGCTTCACAGAACTGAAATGTAAAGTGGGGGAAAAGGGTAAATTCCCCTGATACCCACTGTACCTAGATCTAAAAAGAACTGCTTCAAAGGGGAACTTACCCTTTTTCCCCACTGAAGTGCATCTTTGGAGTTGGTACATATAATATGCAGGGCAGTCACCCTCCTTGCAACAATGTAGATTTTCTTTTACCTAAAGTTTTCAGAAACTTGATAGTGTGTTCTCAACCATATGAATTTCAAGTTTCTGAAAACTCAATGATATGATATAAACCCATACGTGCACACACACATATATATATATATATATATATATATATATATATATATATAGAGAGAGAGAGAGAGAGTGAGTGTGTGTTTGTGTGTGTGTGTGTATGGATTTATTTCACAATGCCGAATTTCCAAAACATCAAATTTCTTATGGCCAAGACCATATGATCGAAGTTTCAGAACCTCGACATTGTGAAGTAAATCCACAAAAAAAACAAAAAACTTTCTCACCATTATTGCAGGAAGGCAAGGTCCCCTGCACCCCCCACTACTTAAATATACCAATTCCGAGATCGCACTAAAGATAGGAAAAGGGAAATCTCCCATTATGCGCTGTGTGGAGATCTCTGTTCACAATGTCGAGATTCTGAAACTTTGATCATATGGTCTCGGCCATATGAAATTCGATGTTTTGTGTTAAAATTACGATGTTCTGAACATTTGTTAAAATAAACTTCCAGTATAAACCAATTTTGGCCGACCGGGAAGATAGTGCACCAACCAAACTAATGAACTGGACTTCCAAAAACAAAGTAATACACTCTTTAATTAAAAAAGAAAATAAATGTGGTAAAAATATTCAAAACAAGCGCTTTTGTCTACGAATTCGGAGACTTTATCAAGATAAAACTTAATTCACACAACCATCCGTTTTAAATAATTCACACCTACAGCTTGGACCAATCAGCCCACTAACCTCATGAATAATCATGAGCATATAGGCTTCATAATGCACACCCAGTGATCATACATTTAAATACACGTATTTAAACATACTATATGTCATTAAAACCTGTATAAGCACAAATTATGCCTACAATACATCTTTTCCACTGAGGAATTCCTAAAGCCATATAATAAGAAAAAATTATAAAAATTATACCTATAAATAATTTAAACACTCATAATACATGAAATGTAAAAAATATATACAAAAAGATGATATATATGATATTAACCTACCCCTAGGGGACAATCAACCAGAACAACAATCAAAGATAAACCCACCGCCGTAAATAGCACAATTAATAAAAAAACGAGGGTAATGCTACTCAATGCCAGAAGTCTAAACCTTGAAATGCACGCACTCAAGGCACTCCTCAGTATGGAGAAAATCAATATATGTGCAGTAACAGAAACCTGATTTAAGGCTCCAGAGAGCACCCCTGCATTACCAGGCTACAACTCGTATCATGCAGTTTGGCCACAAAACCCGGACCGAAATACAAAAGGCGGGGGAGTATCCATATTCATCAAGGATACCCACACCTCTAGGTTAGTGGCACAGCACGATGCTTCAGAGATCATCCACGTGCAACTAACAATGGGCAAAACTGCTATTCAAATTATAGCTTGCTACAGATCATCCACCATGTCCCAGGACTGCCACTCCGCATTTTTGGAAACACTGGGAAACATAAAGGTCCTACCAGATATTGGGTGATTTAAATTATCCAAACATTAACTGGGAGAACTACTCAAGTACAAACTCCCTTGCCCAACATTTCCTAGAATTTATAAACTCAAACACCCTGGATCAACTGGTAAACACCCTCACCAGAGGTGACAACATATTGGACCTGGTCATCACCAACATGGGTGACCGGTGTTCCACACCAGAGGTCAACCTCTCGCTGGTTAGATCTGACCATAAACTAATCACTCTGGATATCCACATTCCACCACCACCCCCGGTCAAAGAAACCACCGTAAAAAACTTTTTAAAAGCAAACTTCACGTTGCTTATGACCGAGGTGGGAAGTTTCAAAGCCCCCATGCTAAAGGATAATGCTCTCCAAGCTGCAAAATCCTTTCTAATGCACTCTACGGGCACCTACAAGAATGCATGGATCATGCTATCCCAAACAAAACCAAGACTCACTCCTCCAAGAAAAGGAAACCAGTCTGGTGGACCCCTGCTATAAACAAGATATACAATAGGAGGAGGAAACTAGTACAGAAAAGAGTAAAATCCCAAAAAGGGAAGACATTCCTGATCAGTATCAGCAAGAAACTACATTCCCTCATAAAATCATCCAAGGCTAACTTCGAAAGAAAAATTGCCATGGTCTCCAAAGATAACCACAAGGCATTCTTTAGCTATGTCAAGAAACTAAGTGGAGATTCTCAGATCTGCTCGGAGTTAGTGCAGAATAGCACAAAATACATTGAACCAACCGATATAGCCAACATCCTGGCAGACAGGTTCAGTGCAAACTTCACCCCCCTCTCACCCCCAAAAGGGCCCCTGAAATCACAGACACACAGGTTAAAACAGCCCACTCCAAATCCAAAAACACAGCATCAATGGGACCGGACATTGTCCCAGGCTGCGCTTTACATGAGCTCAAAGATGAACTAACCCCTCACCTAAACACACTGTTTAAACTCAGCCTCTCCACAGGCTACATGCCCACAGAGTGGCGCACATCAACGGTTATTCCACTCCACAAAGGTGGAGCCACAACGGACCCCAGGAACTATCGCTCTATAAGCCTGACTAGCTTGGTCTGCAAAGCTATGGAGTGCATCATCATGGATCTCATTAACAGAGACATTGGAAACCTTCAAACACTGGACCCTACCCAGTTCAGCTTTGTTAAGGGCAGATCATGCCTCCTAAACCTGGTGGACTTCTTTGAGACAGTTACCAAGACTATAGACGAGGGAAAGGTGGTCCACACAACCTACCTAGACCTTGCAAAGGCCTTTGATACCATTCCCAACTCAGGTATTATAGACAAGCTCACCAGCCTGAACATAAACCCCTACATCATGAGATGGGTTGCCAACTGGCTCACGGACAGAACCAACATGGTAAGAGTTGCGGGAGCTAGATCTGACTCTAAACCGGTTACAAGTGGCATTCCTCAGGGCTCAGTCCAAGGAACCCTCCTGTTCATCATATACTTCTCAGAGGTACTGGCAAGCACAGGAGGACTATGGCTGACCAAGTTCACAGATGACTGCAAACTGGGGGCTATAATTGACTCTCCGGCTGACACAGACATCCTCCAAAAGGGTCTCACTGAGACAGATACCTTGTATCAAAACCATGTCCTCAAGCTAAATGCCAAAAAGTACATAGTCACCCCCTTTGGAAAAAACAAAGTAGCCACAAACTACCACATTAGGGGTAGCCCCCTAAATATGGAAGATGTAATAAGGGATCTGGGGATACAAGTAGATAGTAACTTCTCCTTTGATAATCACATTGCCAAAGTGGTTAGAAAATCCTTCTATGTAGCCCACCTAATCACAAAAGGGTTTGCATCCAGATCGAAAGAGGTAATTGGGCCCCTCTATGCATCACTCATCAGACCCATCAGAGTACAATGCCCCATTTCGGATGTACCTTACAAGACACCTGCAAAAACTGGAAAGACCACAGAAGTACCTCACCAAGAGGATCACTGGCCTCAAGCAGATGCTCTATGCAGCTCTACTGAAGAAACTTCAGCTGTACTCTGTTGCATACCGCCTACTCAGAGGTGATCTCTGCCTGACATACAAGGTCATGTCCAACCCAGAATCGATGGACATGCTTGACCTAAAGAAAACCATATCCCCTCGAGCCACATGCTCCAGGGATCTAAACCTCACCACAACAATAAATAGGACATGCTAGAGGAACAGATTCCTGTCCCAGAGTCTTCCCATGCTCTGGAACAAGATTCCAATCTACATTAGGCAGAGCTCCTCGCTAACCCTCTTCAAGAGAAACCTTGATGAGTGGATGGGAAACCAAGTTTACCTCAGGGATTACTTCAATGCCTCTGCTGGACAGAGGCACAGGGAACTAATCTAAGGGGGCCGGCGAAAGCCAAAGACATTCCGGCTAGGTTTATAAATGCCTTCAGGCAGATAGCCTAGTACCTATAGTAATAAATATATAACAAGAATATAGAACAAAACACATTTATATAGAAAATAATAAATGCATGTATATATATATATATATATATATATATATATATATATATATAAAATTTCAAATGTAAAAATATACATATATATATTATATAAAATATATAAATATAACAAAAAATATAAATATATACATGCATAAATATATATAACCATCCAATTACATCAACCTAAAAAACCTAAGAAAAATATTTCCTATTATAAGATAATATAAAATATAAACATCTAAAACACATACATTTTATACCATATATATTTTAAAATTCCTATTCCCTTTTTTTTTTTTGGAACACAAGTTTTACCCTAAAATAGTAAATGGAAAAATGTTTATACCAACCTAAATATTTGAAACACCATACTATCATCTCTCAAGTGCTTTTAATTTCAGAAAGCAAATAATTGAAAGGGCCTCATTCAAACCTGGTCATTGTGTTGCATTGGTTCTAAGTTGCGATAATGCATCATTTCTTTCTAGAAGCAAAGGCCATGGTCCACCCCTCGGGTTATTTTGAAGGGGCTCAATCACTGTAAATTTAAAACTGTGGCCAACCCACTTATTACAGTGCTTCGCTAGGGAATCCAACTCCTTTTTCAATCTAATATCCCTCAGATGTTCATAAATACGGCTTTTAGTTTCCTCTCTGTCTTCCCAATGTAAAAACAGGGGCATTTACAACAAAAAGCACAGTATACAACCTTTTCTGTCTGACAGTTGCACTTCTTCTTTAAAGACACCTTCAACCCATTTATACTGAAGGTGGTCCCTTCAATTATATAATCACAATACCTACATAGGCTACATTTTTTCTAATGTCTTCCAATCTGTGTATGGTCCCCACCTTCAAAAATATTCTTATGGGATTGGCCTTTCCTATAAACAACCATAGGTTTCTCACCAACACATTGTTTAACCTCACTACATGAGGACAGAATAACTCAGTTTCTAAACAAGATATCCACAATTTCCTTACTCTCCAAATTATAGGCTGTAATAAAAGCTGAATGAAACTTAAAAGTTATTGCTGTTCTTATACACATTCATACCCTGTGTTCCATAATCTTCATTGGGCATCAGCATCCCCTTCCTCAACAATATTACTTGTTCTACTAAGAGATACCACTGTATTTTCACAAGTTAAGATAGCCCAAAAGAAACCTCTCTCCCTCTTGTTAATAACTTCCAACATTAGGTTGTTCACCAATTCCATTGGGTAGTCCCTTTTCAAAAACATATTCTTTAATAATTCACATTCAGTAAGAAATTACTCAAAACAAGAAATCATGTTGGCAGCCCTCACAAACTGCCCTTTCACTATTTCTCTTTTTTGTTTATATGGATGGGAACTATCGAAGTGCAGGAAACTATTAGAGTAGGTTTCCTTACAGTAAATCTCCAAAACAAATTTATTCAATGTATAATCTTTCAGCAATCTAACATTCAAATAGGAAATCTCATTCAAACGAAATGGTATGTGAATTTTAAAAACAGTGTTGAATCATTAATATAATCCAAGAATTCATCAACCAACTGTTCAGGCCCATCCCAAAATATAAAAATATCATCCAAAAATCTTACATACATTCTACAATGGTTAAAAAAGGGGGAACTAAAAAGAATTTTTTTTTTCTCCCATTGTAACATTACCATATTAGCATAAAGTCCCCCACAAGGGGAGCCAATAGCCACCCCACAGTTTGGATGAAATATTCATTTTCAAAATATATTTTTTTAAGACCAACTCTAACAGTTATTCATACACATTGATACTAAGTAAAACAATATGTAGAATCCACTCAAATGAACAAAGCTCGACTGGTCAGAAGATCGGTAATAAAGGCTGTACGCAGCTTCCCTAAAAAAACTGTTTATTAGGCACAAAACAAAATAAAAATTTCACGGCAAGATAATATTCCACTCCAAATACAAGGTATGTTGTTAAGCGCTTTCATCCGCCAAATGGCAGACTTCATCAGAACAATTTAATACAGCTGCTGCTCCATATTTTATACCAAATTAGGCGCCAAACTCCATTACAAATCCTTAGCCAACACAACTTAAAGGCATAAACACCTTACACAATGTCATAATAAAGATCTGTCATATACGTTGTATATGAGTTATTTGCAACCATGTAGCATAAAAAGTTTTTTCCATTGTTACATGGAAAACAGACTTAGGGCTATCCGAGATGATAATTGACTCAGTGTTAAATGTTAACATTAATTTTTATGATGAATGTTAAAATAGATTTGTGTTTATCTTATCTGACCAGATCAAGAACATTCCATTACTACTCCTATGTGCATACTACATTCTGAATAAACAGGATACTCCCACGTCTAATCTTCAGTATTGACTCTTACCTATCATTAAATATATTTATAAAAATAAGTAACTAGTACATGTATCTAAAAATTTGTATAAATAACATATAATATAATATATTAATATAATTATATGTAATAAAAGAATATGTACACTTATAAATAAATATATACATACTAAAAAATACCCTTATATAAATATATGCATATATAAAATATATAATTTATATACTATACAAACTCATGATACAAATTAAAAAAGGTAAAAGCGTCCAATGTGACATATATAATAAAAAATGAATAGTGGTAATCTAATAATCTATACAATATTAAAATTATGAAATTATTGTTATCTCATTAATAAAAATGGCTTTATACTGATGTAATCATTGAGGCCAGGTTTTGTTGTGGCATCAGTTAAAATTTGCCAGTTACTTTCTCTACATGCAAGTCTTGTTTTCCAGTCCCCACCCAATGGGTTTATATATTCCTTATCTATAATAGTGAACTGGAACAAATGATGTTCCCCTGCCTCACTGATATGTTTGTAAAGTGCATTATTCGTATCTTTACAATTAATCTTATAATAATGTTCGTAAATTCGTTTCCTCAATTGTCTTTCCGTTTTCCCTATATAGAATGCGGAGCATTCTATACACTTCGCTAAATATACCACTTGTTTAGTGTGGCAGTTTCCATTCAAACTTTTTATCTTTGTTCCATTCACATTTTCCAATTTTATATAAGACTGGTTGTTGATGTAATTGCATTGTTTACACCTCCCACATTTCTTAGTGGGGTTATATTCTAACTTATTATAACTTTCTTCATACCCTGCTCTTTCAAGTAATTTCTTTAGGTTAGGAGCGGTCTTGTAGACTATTTTGGGGTAAACTCCTATTTTTTCCTTATATGCATTTGATACTGTCACTATATCCCAATGCCTTGTCAATATCTCCTTGATGCTATCAACATAAGGTGTGTAGGTAAGGACACAAACCCTTCCTGCTAAAAAACTACTTGCTGGTTCTACCTTTACTTTATGTACATACTTCCCTATTAATGGAATATACCTGTCATTCCATTGGTTAGAAACATAGTTGATCGTGTCATCTATGAGATGAGTAGGGTAACCTCTGTCAAGGAACAGTTTTTAATTAAATGCATCTCATTCTCCATTTCCTTTCTTGTAGATGACATCCTTGCACCCCTAATGCACTGTCCTTTTATAATGTTTTTGAAAATATGACGAGGATGGTTGCTAGTGTAATACACATAATCATTAGAGTGGGTATTCTTCCTAAAAACCTTTGAGGCAAATTCATTATTGTCTGTTTTATAAATGTATGTGTCTAAAAATGCGATACCACTATCACTAAAGTTAAAAGTAAATTTAAAATAATTGGTAGTACCATTAATATATTGCACAAACTTAGTAATCTCTTCTTCTGATCCCTTCCATAAAATAAAAATGTCATCTAAAAATCTTGCGTAAAAAATAATGTTCGAGGAGTATACACTATTAAAAACATGTTTAGTCTCCCAATCCAGCATAACCAAATTAGCAAAAACGGGTGCGCAAGACGCACCCATAGCTACCCCTTTACTTTGTTTGAAAATTCTTCCATCGAACACAATATAATTGTGAACCAGGACTAAAGACATCATATCTAATATTAAGGCTATCCTGTCCCAATTTAGGCTGGAGTAATTCCTAAGACTATTGCAAAAACTATCTAATCCTTCCTCCTTGGGGATGCTGGAAAATAAATCACAAACATCTATCGTCACAAATTTATACTCCATATTCCAAAAATGTGGTGACAGTTTTCCTAAAAAATCCCATGAGTCAATTATAAGATGTGGGATATTTTTGTATGTGTGTTTAGTCCATCTATCTATAACTAGCCCTATATTAAAAGTTTTTGATTTGGACCCTGATATAATGGGTCTAAATGGTGGGTTGGATATAGATTTGTGTATTTTTGGTATACCCACTATATGGGCTAAGATGGGATTTTCAACGCGAATAAATTCATAAAGATCCTGTGTAAGTCTACTATTTAATAAATATTCTTCAATAGCTAAATCAATGTACCTGTATCCTGTACATACTTCATTCATTGTTATACCTTCATAATTACCTGATTCAACAAGAATATTTAGAATAGCTGTCTTGTAAGCTGAACTGGGGTATATAACAACTCCACCCCTTTATCGGGTTTCATTATTCTTATATCTTTATTTTAATTAAATCATTAAGACATTCCCTTTCTTGTGCTGTCAAATTGTCCTCAAACTTATAATTATAGTCTTTATTTCTAATAAAATTATTGTTGTACCAATATACCTCCTTGCATACTATCTTTCATAATTGTTAATAAATGGATTGCTGATAGGCATATATGCACTTTTTCTTAAGCTCTCTATCGGTATGACTAAATTGTCATCTGTTTGATCAAATTGAATTGCAAGATTTAATTTTCGACAAAATAATTTAATTTGTTTAATGGTATCCACCAAAGAAAATCTAACATTGGGTATAAACTTCATACCCTTCACTAAAAGACTGTAAAACTCTGTTTGTATAACATAATCAGAATGATTGTATACTTTAAAACCATTGTATGAGCTTAAAATGTGCTGATTTTGGGCATCCTTGGGAACTCCCTCATCAGTATTCTGTGTATGCACATAGGCTGGTTCAGTGGAGATAGGAGTCATTCGAGTTGACTTCTCATTTAAAATTTCCTGTTTGTTTGATTGTGGCCATGGTAATTCTTCCTGAAATCTGGATGATACCTGCCCCCCTGAAAATTTCCTTTGTTCCCTTCTCTCCCCTCTCTCTCACTAAATCTCCTATCCATGTATACCAACTTCCTTTCTTGAGGCCAAATATATGCTTTCTGAAGCCTGTAGGCTTCAACATCACGATCCAGTTTACCATTCTTCCTGCTATGAATATTGAATGCTTGTTTATCTGCTGAAAAAAATTGCTTCTCATATAAGTCTTTCCATGCCTGGAAATCACTGTGTAATAAAATGCTTTCAATAATAAGTTCCACTTCATTGATGAGAGTGGACAGTTTCTCATCATTATGTTTCATAATTAATTTCATGTATTGAAAGCCAAAATCATCAAACAGATTATTAAATTCAAATTTAACACTGTCACTGTAAGTTAGGCCCATGGGGAGTTTGAAAAACCTAAGGCCCTTAGGTACTACTTGTATATCAATACATTTAGATAGGTAGGCATTATCCACTTTGATGTTTTTGATGGTAGATAATTTTTTGCCAAAATTAAATATCATATCCTTTATACTGTTCTTATTCATGTTCATAGAGTGAGATAAGGGTACTTGATATACTTTATCAAAATTACATTCATCATTTAAAAATTGATTGAATACATCATTATTATGATAGTCAGTCTTGCTATCTTTTTTTCTTTTACATTCGATATCTTTATCAAAGCACATGTCCTTTTTAGGACTTGTCATTTTGTTTTTCACAGTACCTTTATTAGAGCATGTATCCTTTTTTCCGACTGTCGAATATGTTTTAAAAATGGGATATGTCTTTGGTTTTGCTCCTCGGCTCTCCAATTCGGCATGGTTGTGCAACAAGCTAAAGTCAAACGTGAAATCCTTATCAGGGGACAACACGAATTTGTCCTCCGTAGGAAGTATTTCCAGCGACGCTTGCCGAGTGTCCGACGCACTCATCTCTGTACACCATTGGCCATTAGGGATGCCCATATCCAAACTGGTGTCAATAGACAAAATAATCTCTTTTTTCGAGCAGCAATGCTTACCGGAAGAAACTATCGGTAAGCTTTCGATAACAGCTGTTTGTTTAGAGGCTTCCATAAGGCTGTTGAACATCTCCGTAAGCTTCTTGACTTCCGTATAAAGCCCAGATACTTCCGCTCTGAGTAGTTTAAGCTCCTCACCATTAGGGACTGCCTGCGATTCCTCACCATTTCCAGCCATGTCGAGCAAACCAACTAAGTAAAACAATATGTAGAATCCACTCAAATGAACAAAGCTCGACTGGTCAGAAGATCGGTAATAAAGGCTGTACGCAGCTTCCCTAAAAAAACTGTTTATTAGGCACAAAACAAAATAAAAATTTCACGGCAAGATAAAATTCCACTCCAAATACAAGGTATGTTAAGCGCTTTCATCCGCCAAATGGCAGACTTGATGATTTTGGCTTTCAATACATGAAATTAATTATGAAACATAATGATGAGAAACTGTCCACTCTCATCTATGAAGTGGAACTTATTAATGAAAGCATTTTATTACACAGTGATTTCCAGGCATGGAAAGACTTATACGAGAAGCAATTTTTTTCAGCAGATAAACAAGCATTCAATATTCATAGCAGGAAGAATGGTAAACTGGATCGTGATGTTGAAGCCTACAGGCTTCAGAAAGCATATATTTGGCCTCAAGAAAGGAAGTTGGTATACATGGATAGGAGATTTAGTGAGAGAGAGGGGAGAGAAGGGAACAAAGGAAATTTTCAGGGGGGCAGGTATCATCCAGATTTCAGGAAGCATTACCATGGCCACAATCAAACAAACAGGAAATTTTAAATGAGAAGTCAACTCGAATGACTCCTATCTCCACTGAACCAGCCTATGTGCATACACAGAATACTGATGAGGGAGTTCCCAAGGATGCCCAAAATCAGCACATTTTAAGCTCATACAATGGTTTTAAAGTATACAATCATTCTGATTATGTTATACAAACAGAGTTTTACAGTCTTTTAGTGAAGGGTATGAAGTTTATACCCAATGTTAGATTTTCTTTGGTGGATACCATTAAACAAATTAAATTATTTTGTCGAAAATTAAATCTTGCAATTCAATTTGATCAAACAGATGACAATTTAGTCATACCCGATAGAGAGCTTAAGAAAAAAAGTGCATATATGCCTATCAGCAATCCATTTATTAACAATTATGAAAATATAGTATGCAAGGAGGTATATTGGTACAACAATAATTTTATTAGAAATAAAGACTATAATTATAAGTTTGAGGACAATTTGACAGCACAAGAAAGGGAATGTCTTAATGATTTAATTAAAAATAAAGATATAAGAATAATGAAACCCGATAAAGGGGGTGGAGTTGTTATATACCCCAGTTCAGCTTACAAGACAGCTATTCTAAATATTCTTGTTGAATCAGGTAATTATGAAGGTATAACAATGAATGAAGTATGTACAGGATACAGGTACATTGATTTAGCTATTGAAGAATATTTATTAAATAGTAGACTTACACAGGATCTTTATGAATTTATTCGTGTTGAAAATCCCATCTTAGCCCATATAGTGGGTATACCAAAAATACACAAATCTATATCCAACCCACCATTTAGACCCATTATATCAGGGTCCAAATCAAAAACTTTTAATATAGGGCTAGTTATAGATAGATGGACTAAACACACATACAAAAATATCCCACATCTTATAATTGACTCATGGGATTTTTTAGGAAAACTGTCACCACATTTTTGGAATATGGAGTATAAATTTGTGACGATAGATGTTTGTGATTTATTTTCCAACATCCCCAAGGAGGAAGGATTAGATAGTTTTGCAATAGTCTTAGGAATTACTCCAGCCTAAATTGGGACAGGATAGCCTTAATATTAGATATGATGTCTTTAGTCCTGGTTCACAATTATATTGTGTTCGATGGAAGAATTTTCAAACAAAGTAAAGAGCTATGGGTGCCTTTGCCTGCTTTTGCTAATTTGGTTATGCTGGATTGGGAGACTAAACATGTTTTAATAGTGTATACTCCTAACATTATTTTTACGCAAGATTTTTAGATGACATTTTATTTTATGGAAGGGATCAGAAGAAGAGATTACTAAGTTTGTGCAATATATTAATGGTACTACCAATTATTTTAAATTTACTTTTAACTTTAGTGATAGTGGTATCGCATTTTTAGACACATACATTTATAAAACAGACAATAATGAATTTGCCTCAAAGGTTTTTAGGAAGAATACCCACTCTAATGATTATGTGTATTACACTAGCAACCATCCTCGTCATATTTTCAAAAACATTATAAAAGGACAGTGCATTAGGGGTGCAAGGATGTCATCTACAAGAAAGGAAATGGAGAATGAGATGCATTTAATTAAAAAACTGTTCCTTGACAGAGGTTACCCTACTCATCTCATAGATGACACGATCAACTATGTTTCTAACCAATGGAATGACAGGTATATTCCATTAATAGGGAAGTATGTACATAAAGTAAAGGTAGAACCAGCAAGTAGTTTTTTAGCAGGAAGGGTTTGTGTCCTTACCTACACACCTTATGTTGATAGCATCAAGGAGATATTGACAAGGCATTGGGATTTAGTGACAGTATCAAATGCATATAAGGAAAAAATAGGAGTTTACCCCAAAATAGTCTACAAGACCGCTCCTAACCTAAAGAAATTACTTGAAAGAGCAGAGTATGAAGAAAGTTATAATAAGTTAGAATATAACCCCACTAAGAAATGTGGGAGGTGTAAACAATGCAATTACATCAACAACCAGTCTTATATAAAATTGGAAAATGTGAATGGAACGAAGATAAAAAGTTTGAATGGAAACTGCCACACTAAACAAGTGGTATATTTAGCGAAGTGTATAGAATGCTCCGCATTCTATATAGGGAAAACGGAAAGACAATTGAGGAAACGAATTTACGAACATTATTATAAGATTAATTGTAAAGATACGAATAATGCACTTTACAAACATATCAGTGAGGCAGGGGAACATCATTTGTTCCAGTTCACTATTATAGATAAGGAATATATTAACCCATTGGGTGGGGACTGGAAAACCAGACTTGCATGTAGAGAAAGTAACTGGCAAATTTTAACTGATGCCACAACAAAACCTGGCCTCAATGATTACATCAGTATAAAACCATTTTTATTAATGAGATAACAACAATTTCATTATTTTAATATAGTATAGATTATTAGATTACCACTATTCATTTTTTATTATATATGTCACATTGGACGCTTTTACCTTTTTCAATTTGTATCATGAGTTTGTATAGTATATAAATCATTTATTTTATTTTATATATGCATATATTTATATAAGGGTATTTATTAGTATTTATATATTTATTTATAAGTGTACATATTCTTTATTACATATAATTATATTAATATATTATATTATATTATATGTTATTTATACAAATTTTTAGATACATGTACTAGTTACTTATTTTTATAAATATATTTAATGATAGGTAAGAGTCAATACTGAAGATTAGACATGGGAGTATCCTGTTTATTCAGAATGTAGTATGCACATAGGAGTAGTAATGGAATGTTCTTGATCTGGTCAGATAAGATAAACACAAATCTATTTTAACATTCATCATAAAAATTAATGTTAACATTTAACACTGAGTCAATTATCATCTCGGATAGCCCTAAGTCTGTTTTCCATGTAATAATGGAGAAAACTTTTTATGCTACATGGTTGCAAATAACTCATATACAACGTATATGACAGATCTTTATTATGACATTGTGTAAGGTGTTTATGCCTTTAAGTTGTATTGGCTAAGGATTTGTAATGGAGTTTGGCGCCTAATTTGGTATAAAATATGGAGCAGCAGCTGTATCAAATTGTTCTGATGAAGTCTGCCATTTGGCGGATGAAAGCGCTTAACATACCTTGTATTTGGAGTGGAATTTTATCTTGCCGTGAAATTTTTATTTTGTTTTGTGCCTAATAAACAGTTTTTTTAGGGAAGCTGCGTACAGCCTTTATTACCGATCTTCTGACCAGTCGAGCTTTGTTCATTTGAGTGGATTCTACATATTGTTTTACTTAGTTGGTTTGCTCGACATGGCTGGAAATGGTGAGGAATCGCAGGCAGTCCCTAATGGTGAGGAGCTTAAACTACTCAGAGCGGAAGTATCTGGGCTTTATACGGAAGTCAAGAAGCTTACGGAGATGTTCAACAGCCTTATGGAAGCCTCTAAACAAACAGCTGTTATCGAAAGCTTACCGATAGTTTCTTCCGGTAAGCATTGCTGCTCGAAAAAAGAGATTATTTTGTCTATTGACACCAGTTTGGATATGGACATCCCTAATGGCCAACGGTGTACAGAGATGAGTGCGTCGGACACTCGGCAAGCGTCGCTGGAAATACTTCCTACGGAGGACAAATTTGTGTTGTCCCCTGATAAGGATTTCACATTTGACTTTAGCTTGTTGCACAACCGTGCCGAATTGGAGAGCCGAGGAGCAAAACCAAAGACATATCCCATTTTTAAAACATATTCGACAGTCGGAAAAAAGGATACATGCTTTAATAAAGGTACTGTGAAAAACAAAATGACAAGTCCTAAAAAGGTCATGTGCTTTGAGAAAGATATCGAATGTAAAAGAAAAAAAGATAGCAAGACTGACTATCATAATAATGATGTATTTAATCAATTTTTAAATGATGAATGTAATTTTGATAAAGTATATCAAGTACCCTTATCTCACTCTATGAACATGAATAAGAACAGTATAAAGGATATGATATTTAATTTTGGCAAAAAATTATCTACCATCAAAAACATCAAAGTGGATAATGCCTACCTATCTAAATGTATTGATATACAAGTAGTACCTAAGGGCCTTAGGTTTTTCAAACTCCCCATGGGCCTAACTTACAGTGACAGTGTTAAATTTGAATTTAATAATCTGTTTGATGATTTTGGCTTTCAATACATGAAATTAATTATGAAACATAATGATGAGAAACTGCCCACTCTCATCAATGAAGTGGAACTTATTAATGAAAGCATTTTATTACACAGTGATTTCCAGGCATGGAAAGACTTATATGAGAAGCAATTTTTTTCAGCAGATAAACAAGCATTCAATATTCATAGCAGGAAGAATGGTAAACTGAATCGTGATGTTGAAGCCTACAGGCTTCAGAAAGCATATATTTGGCCTCAAGAAAGGATGTTGGTATACATGGATAGGAGATTTAGTGAGAGAGAGGGGAGAGAAGGGAACAAAGGAAATTTTCAGGGGGGCAGGTATCATCCAGATTTCAGGAAGAATTACCATGGCCACAATCAAACAAACAGGAAATTTTAAATGAGAAGTCAACTCGAATGACTCCTATCTCCACTGAACCAGCCTATGTGCATACACAGAATACTGATGAGGGAGTTCCCAAGGATGCCCAAAATCAGCACATTTTAAGCTCATACAATGGTTTTAAAGTATACAATCATTCTGATTATGTTATACAAACAGAGTTTTACAGTCTTTTAGTGAAGGGTATGAAGTTTATACCCAATGTTAGATTTTCTTTGGTGGATACCATTAAACAAATTAAATTATTTTGTCGAAAATTAAATCTTGCAATTCAATTTGATCAAACAGATGACAATTTAGTCATACCCGATAGACAGCTTAAGAAAAAAAGTGCATATATGCCTATCAGCAATCCATTTATTAACAATTATGAAAAGATAGTATGCAAGGAGGTATATTGGTACAACAATAATTTTATTAGAAATAAAGACTATAATTATAAGTTTGAGGACAATTTGACAGCACAAGAAAGGGAATGTCTTAATGATTTAATTAAAAATAAAGATATAAGAATAATGAAGCCCGATAAAGGGGGTGGAGTTGTTATATACCCCAGTTCAGCTTACAAGACAGCTATTCTAAATATTCTTGTTGAATCAGGTAATTATGAAGGTATAACAATGAATGAAGTATGTACAGGATACAGGTACATTGATTTAGCTATTGAAGAATATTTATTAAATAGTAGACTTACACAGGATCTTTATGAATTTATTCGTGTTGAAAATCCCATCTTAGCCCATATAGTGGGTATACCAAAAATACACAAATCTATATCCAACCCACCATTTAGACCCATTATATCAGGGTCCAAATCAAAAACTTTTAATATAGGGCTAGTTATAGATAGATGGACTAAACACACATACAAAAATATCCCACATCTTATAATTGACTCATGGGATTTTTTAGGAAAACTGTCACCACATTTTTGGAATATGGAGTATAAATTTGTGACAATAGATGTTTGTGATTTATTTTCCAGCATCCCCAAGGAGGAAGGATTAGATAGTTTTAGCAATAGTCTTAGGAATTACTCCAGCCTAAATTGGGACAAGATAGCCTTAATATTAGATATGATGTCTTTAGTCCTGGATCACAATTATATTGTGTTCGATGGAAGAATTTTCAAACAAAGTAAAGGGGTAGCTATGGGTGCGTCTTGCGTTTTTGCTAATTTGTTTATGCTGGATTGGGAGACTAAACATGTTTTTAATAGTGTATACTCCTCGAACATTATTTTTTACGCAAGATTTTTAGATGACATTTTTATTTTATGGAAGGGATCAGAAGAAGAGATTACTAAGTTTGTGCAATATATTAATGGTACTACCAATTATTTTAAATTTACTTTTAACTTTAGTGATAGTGGTATCGCATTTTTAGACACATACATTTATAAAACAGACAATAATGAATTTGCCTCAAAGGTTTTTAGGAAGAATACCCACTCTAATGATTATGTGTATTACACTAGCAACCATCCTCATCATATTTTCAAAAACATTATAAAAGGACAGTGCATTAGGGGTGCAAGGATGTCATCTACAAGAAAGGAAATGGAGAATAGATGCATTTAATTAAAAAACTGTTCCTTGACAGAGGTTACCCTACTCATCTCATAGATGACACGATCAACTATGTTTCTAACCAATGGAATGACAGGTATATTCCATTAATAGGGAAGTATGTACATAAAGTAAAGGTAGAACCAGCAAGTAGTTTTTTAGCAGGAAGGGTTTGTGTCCTTACCTACACACCTTATGTTGATAGCATCAAGGAGATATTGACAAGGCATTGGGATATAGTGACAGTATCAAATGCATATAAGGAAAAAATAGGAGTTTACCCCAAAATAGTCTACAAGACCGCTCCTAACCTAAAGAAATTACTTGAAAGAGCAGGGTATGAAGAAAGTTATAATAAGTTAGAATATAACCCCACTAAGAAATGTGGGAGGTGTAAACAATGTAATTACATCAACAACCAGTCTTATATAAAATTGGAAAATGTGAATGGAACAAAGATAAAAAGTTTGAATGGAAACTGCCACACTAAACAAGTGGTATATTTAGCGAAGTGTATAGAATGCTCCGCATTCTATATAGGAAAAACGGAAAGACAATTGAGGCAACGAATTTACGAACATTATTATAAGATTAATTGTAAAGATACGAATAATGCACTTTACAAACATATCAGTGAGGCAGGGGAACATCATTTGTTCCAGTTCACTATTATAGATAAGGAATATATTAACCCATTGGGTGGGGACTGGAAAACCAGACTTGCATGTAGAGAAAGTAACTGGCAAATTTTAACTGATGCCACAACAAAACCTGGCCTCAATGATTACATCAGTATAAAACCATTTTTATTAATGAGATAACAACAATTTCATTATTTTAATATAGTATAGATTATTAGATTACCACTATTCATTTTTTATTATATATGTCACATTGGACGCTTTTACCTTTTTCAATTTGTATCATGAGTTTGTATAGTATATAAATCATTTATTTTATTTTATATATGCATATATTTATATAAGGGTATTTATTAGTATTTATATATTTATTTATAAGTGTACATATTCTTTATTACATATAATTATATTAATATATTATATTATATTATATGTTATTCATACAAATTTTTAGATACATGTACTAGTTACTTATTTTTATAAATATATTTAATGATAGGTAAGAGTCAATATTGAAGATTAGACGTGGGAGTATCCTGTTTATTCAGAATGTAGTATGCACATAGGAGTAGTAATGGAATGTTCTTGATCTGGTCAGATAAGATAAACACAAATCTATTTTAACATTCATCATAAAAATTAATGTTAACATTTAACACTGAGTCAATTATCATCTCGGATAGCCCTAAGTCTGTTTTCCATGTAATAATGGAGAAAACTTTTTATGCTACATGGTTGCAAATAACTCATATACAACGTATATGACAGATCTTTATTATGACATTGTGTAAGGTGTTTATGCCTTTAAGTTGTATTGGCTAAGGATTTGTAATGGAGTTTGGCGCCTAATTTGGTATAAAATATGGAGCAGCAGCTGTATCAAATTGTTCTGATGAAGTCTGCCATTTGGCGGATGAAAGCGCTTAACATACCTTGTATTTGGAGTGGAATTTTATCTTGCCGTGAAATTTTTATTTTGTTTTGTGCCTAATAAACATTTTTTTTAGGGAAGCTGCGTACAGCCTTTATTACCGATCTTCTGACCAGTCGAGCTTTGTTCATTTGAGTGGAATACACATTGATACTAGGCGGAGACACTCCTTTTTCAAACAAATACTCACAAACCCATTCAACCCCAATGTTATGAGGAATCAAGGTATACAAATCTTTAACATCTATAGTGATGAACAAACCAGTATCCATAAATTCCAGATTATTAATTCTATGCAAGAGATGCCATGAATCCTTACATACATTTGGTTCATCAGCCACAAAAGAGTTCAGCCTAATATCCAATAATCTAGCAAGGGGGGTATGTAATAGACCTTCTCCTATCAACAATTGGACGCATGGGCAGATCTGAGATATTCTTATGTATTTTGGGTAGACCAAATATACAAGGAATTTTTGGATGGGGAACAGACAAATAATTATATTCATCAATAGAAATGGAACCATCAATGAACAAATCCTTCAACTCATTTTGGATCTTATTATAAGTACCATTAAGTTCAAAGATTTTTTTTTATATGCAACCCTATCCAAGATTTTTTTCACTCTTGTATAATAATCACATAGGTCCATAATCACAATCCCCCTTCCCTTATCCGGTTTGATCACTCTCACTTCCTTATTTGCCCTTAATTTGGTTAAACCATCAGACTCACCATCACTCAGGTTCATCTGACACACATTTTTTGTCATTTTCCTCAAATCAACTTCACAAAACCTTTCAAAAGTTGAAATAGAGGGATGGATGTGTGGGTTGTACGTACTAAATATATGCAAAGAGTTGCTCACTTGTTCTACTGATTTAAAAAAAAAAAAACATTAACATTTAATTTCCTTGTAAACTGTTTCAAATCTACCAATGTTTGGGCTAAGTTTTAATTTCTAAAAGGAACAAATGTTAAACTTTTGAAAGTAAATCACAAACATTAACATCAATTTGAACAGCTGAAAAATTAAATACATTAAAATCACCTCTAGAATTCTTCAAAATAGAACATTTGTCAAACAATTGTCCCTATGTGATTAATTCCATCCCAGATGTCCTCCCCTCCCTCCCCTCTGATGATTCAATTGACCCCCCTGCCCTCCATTCACAGAGAATGTCCCTTGACCCTGACTGTTTTGGTTGTATCTTTCCCTCATTCTCTTGGACCTCCTCAATAGATGAAAATTCTCCTGGTCCTTTAAAAGAATCCTGGTTATTTGAGAGTAAAAATCTGTATTTAAATTTATATTCCACACTTGTGACTTAGGAGGCAGAAGGTAGGCCATATTTTCATTATATTGGGCCCTATCCTTCTCAGTTTTCTTCATTTTCCTATTCTTAATAGAAATCATTTCATGCTCAATACTTTTTAAAATCCGATTATAATCAAAAATATTCTCATGTGCAGTGTCATGTGTAACCTTAGGGTCCAATTTGGTTGCTTCTTTTATTAAATCAGTTAATAACATATCATTGTGTTTGACCACAAGCTCCATGTATTCAGAGCCATGGTGGTCAAACATAAGAAGTTCTTTATGCAAAGGAGAATTTGATTTGTCACCAAACCTGTGGGGAAGTGCCACATGCGTAACCCGTTAGGCACTAGTCTTAATCTCAAGCATTCTTTAAAATAGGCATTGTCTAATTGAACTTTTTTAATTTTTATCAACAAATGATCCAATTATGCGACTGTTATATGAACAGACATGTACAGTTTCGCCAGTAGGAAAAGCTAGATTCTGCTCAAGCCATTAATTCACAATAATAGGGCCATTTGTATGCAAATTAGAGTTCACCTGTATATCTCTATGGAGGTTTTGTCCCACCATATTCACACCAGTTTGTGGGCGTTGATTCAGGGAAGTTGAATTCAAACCAGCTGAATTGTCTGATCCACCTACCATCAGCTGGTTGTTATGAACAGCACCATTCTGTGTTCTCTGACTTCTTATATTTAAATTCGCATTATCACCTAAAAATGCTGAAAGGAACTCTCCTTCTTCACGACTCACTAAAGCAGTCAGTATGTCCTGATTTCATCCTCCATTCGGAGCTGACATCACTTGGGCATGCTCAATGCGGTCCAACCTTTGTGTAATCCATTTTAACTAAGCCAAAATGCTCTCCACAGATTCACCAAAGGTGGTGAAAACAATGATTGTTGCGACTCCATCCCCTGTGTCTCCAAAGTCATAATCAAACCAAATAATCAAAAAATATGAACAAACTAGTAAAAATGAACTTTCGGTATTGTCATCTCGATTATGATAAGTCAATCTACTGAACAGATCCATATATATATATATATATATATATATATATATATATATATATATATATATATACAAACACACATATAATGTAGTGGTTTAGTGCATATGGCTTCTTGCAAAACAAAAAATGTGAACTTTATTGCCTCTCTACTGTATTCATGTAGACAGACACACACTCACAGATGCAGTTATTGCCTCTCTGCTGTATTCCTCATGTAGGTGGACACATGCAGATGTACGCACACACATCTGTTTATGCAAAATATAATAAAATGTTTCAACAAAATATAGACTGCTGCCAATGAGAAGTCATACAAATATAAGCAGAAAGTAAACACATACAACATACACATATAGACATTCAGAAAAAGGCATATACATGTTTGTTAATTTTTTTGCAAAACTGCACTTTCACTTTAAACTTATTCTTACAAAAAAATCAACAGGGAACTACACTGAAATATTAAAGATGCCACCATTACACTTTAGACCACTTTATCCATTTTATCTGTAATAGACCATAGTTATGTCGTCTGATTAGGTAATTACATATGCTGGCTCTGCTAAATCTATTTCTTTAGCAAAAGGCACGTATAAAAGCAGTATAATGTGATTACAATATGGACTTAGGCAAGACATCAGATATTAGTGGTAGATTAGCAATGCAAGATCAATCTACCAACTTTGCAGAAGTTGTTATAAAAATCATCAGTACCTCAGCTAAATCAGAAAACGTTGATGGCATAGAATTTCCATAAACTCCCTAGTAAGAAGATCAACGGTATATAGGATGGATTTGTATTTAATGTTTCATTGTTAAGTCCTGTATAATGAATATGCTATGGGATTCAAATGAAATATATATATATATATATATATATATCTGATTGACTAATCTTTATAGAGAAAATTGTTTTCTATTGTATTATATTTATTTGGGTTTGACATTATTCTTTTCTTCATTTCTTGTAAAATTTGCTAATGAATACTTTGGAATTTTTATATGTTTTTAAGGCATGGTTACTAAAAAAGGTTCAATAATCTTATTCAGAAGACTGACGAGTTTAAAAAGTATTGGCTTTCTAAATGTAAATTGTTGCAATAGAATATAGAATATGCTGTGCGCTACTCTTTACTGTGAAAAATATAAAGATCTTTGAGATTCTGCATTTGAGAAAATATTGGGCTTAAATTATGAAAAATATGTTTGACAACAAGAAGAATTCTGCACATTCTTACTTTGAACCAATAGTAAATCCACAATGCTGGAAGTGTGAAAATGCTATGTAAAAGAGGTACATTTAAGCATAGCCCTTTAAAGTGAACAATTAAAGAAGTGCTGTAATGCTTAATGTAAAAATTAAATGGACATAAAACATTTGTTTGAATGTTGTTACAATGTATCATGTTTTCACTTGTAAATGATTTGTATTGCAACAACCCTTAAAATATATTTTGTCTATGCACCTTATATTCTGTGTGGCACGAATACCATTTTTAGTGCTTTGCCTCTGATGATGTCATGCACTGTTGAAATGAAGGTGAGAGAGTCTGTGAGAGACTACAAATGTAACATTTGGACATGAACAATTCTAAAGCAACTTAATCAGTAAAAGTGGAAAATAGTCAAACCACATATACTGGGAAATCTACTGTTGACAGTTGCAAATGCTTTCTGCTGCATTATATGCAGGACTGACACTTTAGCTGCTACCTGTGTTTGAGCCTGGATATTTAAAAAAATTGTGAACAGCAGTAAAATTCTTAAGTAAGCATGTTGTGCTTTTCATATGTCATTGTTTTCAAAAAATGCTAACATTAATAATTGGTTTCTGAATTTAATATGGCCATGACTTATATGAACTGGGTTTATTTATTATTTATACAATTTGTTAACTGGGCTGATCCCATTACACCAATTTCAGTTTCAGCCCTGAATGTGATCACATATAGAGTGGGAAAAAAATAAAAAATATATTTTATACAACATGAGTACACTAAAACAAAGGAATAGTTAATATACAATAGAAAACATGATTTAAGAAGCTAGTCAGCATAAACCACTATGTACAATATTCTGCGGTGGTGGGGTTGCAGTAGCGTTGTCGCCTCACAGTAAGACGTTGTCCTGTTTGATTCTCAACTAGAGTGTCTTCTGTGTGGAGACATGCATGAATGGGCGTACCTTCATTGAAGGTTGTGCGTCAGGGCCGGCAAGTCGGCACGTAAAAATCTACTGCCAATCATTAGCGGACCGGAGTTCCGCTGTGGCGACCCCTAACTAGGAAAAGCCGAAAGACACAACAAGAGTATTAGTGAAGGGATGTTATAGTGAAAATGATAGGCAGTGTGTGTCAGAGATTAGGGAGATTAGGTTATGTGACCTGAAGCAGAGCAGTTACAAATGGCTTGCGCTGTGAAACATTCTTTAAGTTGTGCCCAAGAGGAAGAGGAATTAGAGAGGTCTTTAAGATTTGAGGGAAGACCCCTCCAGTGCTTGGGTGAAATAATAGAAAGGGAGTGGTTAGACCACTGAAGTCTGGTTTTAATACACATGAGGGTAACCTTAAATGTAAATTGGTGGCAAAAGAGATTGTCCCTGTGGCCTCACAGAGAGGGGTGTGTCACCTACAGAAGCTTGAAAGGCTACTTAACACAGAACAGTGGAAAGGGATTAGGCAGTTTGGTAGAGTAGCTCTGTGAGCACTTCCTGTTTTTTTTCTTCCTAAGTTTGAGCTTTTCTTATTTTTTTTCCCTGTTATTGTTATAGCTGTTGTCTATGTAAAGGCTCTGATTACCTCTTGATCTCCTCAGCAATGATAGTTTTATAGAAGTTGCAGAATATCACTCCCCTCCCTAACAGCAGTGCTCTAAAGCTTGGGCAAACCTGTTTGATAGCAGCAAGAGGTAATAAAAACAGAAAAGAAGAACAAAATAGAGGAGAAAAAGAGGACTTAAGGAGGTGGCTGGTTGCCAGTTGTTTTATCCTTAACTGGCGCATTTTTCTACAACGTAGTTTAATATTCACAGTCTTACACTCTAGTAACACGGGAAAGGAAGGAAGGAAATGGGCGGTGTGCTAGAAAAGGGTGCCAGGCGGGTCGCTGTCACTTGGCTGTTCTATTTGTTATTGGGCTCGGTTTTTGGTTCCTTCATATATATGATAAGATTCATTAGGCAGGGCTTGCCTGTGATACATTGCAGTATACCTTTCTCCCCACTGCTTATATTCCTTTCAGCTGTGTGCATACCTCTCAGCTGTCAGAATTTTGATAATATCTAAGTTTTTGCTCATAACTTTACCCATTGTTTAGAAAATGTATAGTTTTTCTGACATATACTAGATAAATGAAGGCAGAAATAATGACAGATATGTGTTTTGAATTTCATATCCCTCACAAATGTGTTAGTTCAAACCTCTTATTCTGCCAGCATTCTTAGTTAATAAGTACAATACTTAAAATCTGCATCTTTTCTCATCATTATTATGGCATCTCCAAAATCCTTGTGCTAAGAGCTTAGGTATGGCTATGAGGGTTACTGGTTCATGTGCCCTTTTAGTTGCCCTCTTGGCTATGAGGGTTACTGGTTCATGTGCCCTTTTAGTTGCCCTCTGCAAATACAAAAAAATGAAAGTATTTGATACTGGATTTTCTTTATCTAATCTGCATTTGTTGTTTTTTCTTCGAGAACTTCTAACTTAGCAACAGTAGTTGTTTGCCCAGTTTGTGGGTTAATAAAGACAAAGATAGGTAGAGAGCAGTTGAAATAAAGTTGAAATAGGTAACAATGTTTAACTAAAAATAAAAGTAACGAAAAGGGTGAAAAGGCACTTATCTGTGAATTAGTATACTGTTAGTATTGCTGTATCTGCAAAATGCCACTGTCCTGGTGGTAAACAATGGGCCTTGCTGCTTGAAGCAAGCATTGCACTTTATTATGTATTGCTTTTGCTTATTTTCTGTGTATATAGTACAAGGAGTTGCTTTGGTTAACATATAACCAGTTGTTGATATTACTGGAATGGTAAAAGGTGCCAGGAAATTTATGACCACATCCAGTAAAAGGAGGTTGGGGGTGAAACAGGCTGCACGTTGAAGCCTGATGGGCAGTCACTGTGTGACCCTCCCCTTTTATTCCCACATTCCTTTCTTGGGCCACACTGCCATGTGCTGGCATGATTCTCTTAGTAAGAGAGTGGGACAATGCAGTTATGTCACTTTGCTGAGGTCTAGACATGCAGACCACCATGGGGAGTATATTTTGTTCTACCTGGCAAAGGACTTTCCACTATCTTAACACCATAGAGGTTGGATTAAATGTTATAGCTACATTATATCATATGGTTTAGTGGTTGCGACTGTTTATTGGAGCAGAGTTATGAAATGGTGAAGTCATCCAAACAAACAGGTCATACTGGCTCTGTGTGTGATTGTGTTTTCATTGCTGCATGGACTAGAGAACAAATGCCATTTGCTGTCAAAAGAAAGTATGTCCCTATGGCCATGCAGAGAGGGACATGTTACTTCTTCAAGCTTTGAGGGGTATTTAACTCAGAGCAGTGGGAAGAGTCTTGGCAGTCTGATAGGCTGGCTGTTTGAGAATTTCTCCACCCCTTTTCAACCCTCTTTTTATTCACCCCTTTCCTTTCTCGGGCCACATTTTCATGTATTGTAGCAATTATTTTGGTAGCCAAGAGGGTACTTTGTTTATGTCACCTGGCTGGACACTGGACATATAAACCAGCTTAAGTGTTATACTATGCCATCTGGCAAAGGGATGTCCAGCATACCGAGGCTTCAGAAAATCAATTAACACTGTCATGACTAAATTTACTTATATCGTTTATTGGTTTTGACTTTTTTCTTTTTTGTTCAGAGTTATGGAATGATGGAGCCATGTAAATAAACTGGTCATATCGGCCCTGTGTGTGGTTGTTTTCATTAGTGTATAGGCTAAGGGACTACTAAAGTGCCTGCTCCCTAAAACATCATAAACTCAATAGAGTGATATTGAATGTATCAAAGAACACTTTAAACACTTTATTTTTTCAAGGACAAGAAACCCAGTCCCACAATGTGGGAACAAGTAACCATATCCTCTACATATACCAGCTCTGCGGTCATACAAATTTGGAGAAAGTGGGAAAGAAGGAAAACAAACATAAAACTCTCTCACTCTTTGGTGAGTCACACTCTTTTCTGACAACTGAAACATCAATCAAAGAAACCCAGCAAACTCTTTATGTTAATGTTTCAAGTTGTGTTTTATCAAGACATGATACGCCATATATTTCCCATACAGATCACATGGAATCTTCATTCAAAATAAGTACAGGTGAGTAAGTAATGTTATCTAGCATTTTTATCTAAATATTGTAAGAAAAATATTTCACAGTGCATACCCATGTGTCATGAAGAGAGAGAAATATGTACTTTGTACTGACCACTTTGGAAGCATGCTCCCTCTTCGTATTTTATTTGGTGTTGTTGAGCTATGTTTAAATTGCAATGTCAGTATTCTGATTATTATAAACATATCTGAAATATTTTAAACCTGCACATATCCAGTATATTTTGAAACTGGACATTTGCCATTGTAGTCTTTGGGAGTATTTATGAATATATCATCTGGATTACTTTATAGATATAAAAGGGGGATAATGAAAGAGCAAGAAAGAAAAGGAAGCCTCATGTTACATAATAATACAGAGAATGAAGGGATGCAGTTGTCTCATGACAGAAATGATATCTGGTACAGCCAGATGTCCAGTATCCAAATCCCCTGACAAATTCTTCAGTTTCAGCCTGTATATCACAAGTTACTCATGTTATGTTCATGTCCTGTTCACGTCCTCCAATAAAATAAGTGAAAACCATTAAAGGATAGGCATCCGTTTTTTTCACATAATTTTTATTGATTTTTCATAAATACAAATGCAACAAAAATGTTAAACAATATAAACAAATCTAACTATATATAATGTCCATAATAAAAGTAATTTTGTCAGTACATTCACATTTTATCTAACAATTTTTTAAGTTTTAACTAAGCTAGTTTTTTGTGTGTCATTCTTGTAGTTCTTAAAGTTGCAGTCATTAATTCTCTATTACAAACTATTTTGGCCAGTGATATAAATTCCACAAAAGGTTTAATTTTCTTACTTTTGCAGACTGAGGTATTGTTTTTTATTGCTATTGCAAGGAGGGACCAGAGGGGGTGCACTTGTGTACTTGGAACATACACTGGAGTCGCAGCATTAAGTAACAATGAGTCAGTGATTTCACATTTATCTGACCACAATGCTTTGAATTCCGACCAAAAGGGAATTACAGTATTACATTTTATAAACATATGTACCCAGTCTGCATATACTGCTTCTTCACATCTCCAACATAATGATGTCTCATTACCTGATATTAATGCTATTTTTGGGGAGTGATAAAACTTATGTGAATAAATTTCCATGTGTAAATTTTCCCAAAGGAAGATGATGTAGTATTACTAACTGACTTAAGTATTACTGATTTCTCTTTTTCTGAAAATCTGGATTTATTCATTTTTTCTGCATAGTTCCACAGGGACTCATCTGGAACTGGTAAATTCATTTGCAATGTCCTATATAACCTTGGCACTGATAGTCCATTTGCACTTAGTGTATTGACTTTACAAAAAAGTGTTAGAATTTTGTGTCCAGGTGTGGATTTCAATATTTGATTTATTTTAAACTCATTAACTATATGCTCTCTAAAAGTGTGTTTGTTTAGCCAGCTGTTTTGATTTATATCTTGCTATGAGAGAGGTTGTCTCCTGTATATAATTATGATCAAGAATCTGATACCAGAAAACTAGTCCATTTCCTTTTATTTTTTTCTATTTTGTTTCATGTTATAAGAATCCAAGCATTTATTTGTTAATGCTATGGAAAATGTGATAAACAAAATATTTCTCATCTTATAATCTTCTGTTTGAAATGGTTAACTATGTAATTAACAAATGAAGAGGATTTTTTTTTTACTTGTACTAAAGCAAATTTTTTTTATGACAAGGTAAACTTTTTCTACTTCAGAAAATATATCATTGTTTATTGTTTCCTCACAATTTTCTAGCAATACTGCTGTATGTAGATTTTTCCAGTTAGAAGCATATTTGCTATTTAGCCAATGACTTATACTGTTAAAGATAATTGATTCAGTATTTAGTTCTAGATGTGGAAATGAGATTCCACCCTCTTCCCAACTTCTGTAATCCCATGAATGACTAATCCATGTTTTTTTTTTTGGAAACCATAACAATTTTATTAATAGAGAGTTAAGTTGATTCAATAGTTTTTTTGGAAGGGGGTGCTAAGATAGCTTGAAAGACATACAGAATTTTGGATACTATGAGTATTTTAAGTAAATATAGTTTTTCCACCATGGTGAATAACATTTTATTCCATTTGTTTAAGTAATCTTTAATGGTGTCTATTAACATTATGAAATTTGCTTGCCTAGTGTCTTTCCAACTTGCTGTAATGGTTATACCTAGATATTTAGTCATAGTGTTAGCCCAGTTAAAGTCACTATGTCTGTCCAGAATGGGGTTTATTTTTTTTTTTGTTTTGTTTAACAACATAGTTTCAGTTTTATTTTGATTAAAACTTAGGCCTGATATAATTTTAAAGTTATGAAGAGATTCTATAAGATGTTCAATTGAAGTATCGATGTTCCCAATTGTTAATAAGATATCATTAGCGAAAAGCTGGATTTTGGAATTGTATTTTGCATTGACATAGAAGCTGCTTATTTTATCAATAGTTCTTATATAATTAGCTAAGGACTCCACTTATAGAGCAAATAATAAGGGTGATAAAGGGCACTCTTACGTGGTGCCTTTCATTATTTTAAGTGGTCCTGACAGGAAAGCTCCAATTTTAATCTATGATATAGAAGTAGTGCATAATTTCTTCAGCAATTTTAAAAAATCTGAGGAAAAGTTATATATTTCTAGAACTTTAAATAAATAGGGCCAACTCAATGAATCAAACACTCTGTCCAAGTCCAGGCTAATAATTGTTAATTCCCTCTCTTTTTTTTGTTTGCATAGTCCATTAATGTTAATAGTCTAAGTGAAATAAACCATGTCTGATCATCTTTTATTATTTTTGGTAAAAACTGATTTAAACTATGTGCTAGAAAACATATAAAAATCTTGTAGTCCACGTTCATAAGGGAAATAGAGGGTCCTTGTCATGTTTCAAAATGGGGAAAATCATGGCATATTTCCAGGAAGGGAAAATAACATCATTCTTTCTAAATTCTTCAAAAGCATCTATTAGAATTTCTAAGATCTCATCCGGAAGTAACTTGTATATTTCCCCTATTAGCCCATCAAGGGTTGTGGCCATATAATTTTGAATGTTTTGTATTTTTCCCCCTTATTCTCATCCTATCACAAACCTCATCATTAGGCCACTCCCCTATCTCTTTCTTTCCTAATTAGTACTAATTAACTCTCTTTTGAACTACTCCCTCACCTTTTCTAACCAGTCTCTGTACTAACTACTTCACAATGCTACCTCCTTTACAACCTCTACTAATTTCTTATTTGCATAATTTACACCCTGTTCAATCTCCTGAAACACTCTCTCCTATTTTCTACTTTACCTATTCACACAAACTACTCACAACTCATAACTACTTATTGCTATGGCCCCAACACACAAAAGTATTCTCACAAACATACTACTGTTAGCTACCACAACAGCCTCTCTTACTATTCCTTACTCATTCACCTTCTTTGAAAATCTTTCTCTACCTGAACAAAACCATAACTTCCAAAAAACTTTTACATCTTCTTTTATCTACTCCCTTAACCATAGTAACATAACCTGTACCTCTAACTATATACTACCAAAATATCACAGAGCAACCCATGTTACTTACTTCACTTCCAAAAAGAATTTTAATAATTTCTACAAAATCCATAAATTTCTACTATATCCCAAGCAACACCCCCTCCTAGACGTTGACATTCATCCAAACCCTGGCTCCAATACTGACTGTACCTATAACCTTAACAATTTAACATTGCCTGTGATTTCTACATTATCTAAACCACCTAACTCCCTCCTGATAGCTCACCTTAACATTAGAAGTATCAAAAATAAAATTTCCCACCTGCACGCACTCCCTGATGTGCACTTATTTGATATTCTATGTCTTACAGAAACTTGGCTAAAACCATCTACTCTAGACCAGGAAATTAGCCCTCCTGGCTATAACATCCTTAGATGTGACCGTAAAACCAAAAAAGGTGGAGGTATAGCCATTCTCTATAAATCTAATCTCCAAATGTCCCCCTTTAATGTGCTTCCATCATTAGACACCAAATCTGAAATCCTGACTATCAAACTCCAAATCAATAACGCCAAATCCATCTATCTAATTTGTATGTATCTCCCCCTTGGCAACAATACCAATACTCTTGAAAACTTACTTAGTTACCTCTCTACCCAATTACCCCAGGAGACCATTGTACTGGGTGACTTTAACATTGACTGGTCCACCTGCAGTTCCCCTAAACCTACTAATCACATAAATCTCTTTGGATTCTCACAATTAATAACCACTCCTACTAGAATCCACAATCCTAGCAGTAAGGAAACTACTCTTGACTGGATCCTTACTAACAGCCAACCTGAAACTTATACTCCAGAAACCCTTCCCGATGATATTAGTGACCATATGCTTACCTACATTATTAGACAAAAAGTCCATATCCCAAATAACCTTAATCTCAAAACCTCCTGCTCAAAAAAAAACTTTAATCCAGACATCTTCCTAAATGAACTGCAAGCATGTGACTGGTCCCCACTGACCCATCTTGAACTTGATGAGGCTGTAACCTACTTTAACACTAACTTTCTTCAAATCCTAGATTACCATGCACCTTATCGCTCTACTAGAATAAGAACCAAATCTGCCCCGTGGCTCACAATACAAACTAGGCAAAATATGTTCCTCAGAAATAAAATCTGGGCTAAATGGAGAGCCACCAAATGTCCTTCAGATCACCTACACTTTAAACAGTTAAGAAATGCCACCAAGAATGATATTCTTAGAGACAAAAAAGACGTTTACCTTCATCTCCAACAAACTAGCCAACAAACTCCACAAAAATTTTGGTCAGGGATAAACAAACTTCTTCAGCCAAGTCACTCTACTACTCCAGCCCCATCAGGTTTCAATCATAATAACTCCAACCAGATCGCTGAAGCCTTTAATAACTACTTTACAGAAGACATTCAAACCCTAGCCATATCGTTACCACCTTTTACTGCTTCCCCACTAAATACCTCCAAGACTTCATCTCCTGCCTTTCAAATACAACCTGTACCTACATCTCTCATCTGTAAGCTACTTCAAAAACTGAAACCGTGCACCCCTTCTGCTGTCTCCCATCTGAATACCTACAAATTGCCACAAAAGCCATAGACTATCCCATCTCTATCCTTATTAACAGAACTATCTCAGAAGGCAAAATCCCTACCATATGGAAAGTATCCCACATCATCCCTCTACATAAAGGTGGATCTTCTATTGAGCTTTCTAACTTTCGTCCTATTGCTTTACTCTCCCCATTAGCTAAGATAATGGAAAAATGTATTCACAAACAACTACTTAACCACCTACTACAATATAACCTACTAGCAAACTGCCAACATGGCTTTAGACCATTCCATAGCACAACGACTGCCCTACTATCCTTCACCGACTCTATAAATAAAAATCGTAACAATAACTCTTTTTCCTTTGCACTATTTATTGACCTGTCAAAAGCCTTTGATATGGTTAACCATAACTTACTTCTAGACAAACTAAAGGCCCATTCTCTCAATCCACAAGCTTTACAATGGTTTAGGTCGTATCTGGAAAATAGACAGCAAGCAGTACTTTGGGATAACAATCTGTCTACATTATTTCCAGTAAATATTGGGGTACCCCAAGGCTCTATCTTAGGTCCTCTTCTTTTTTCCTTATTTATTAATGATCTACACATGAACATACCTCAAGTCACCTGCATTCAATATGCAGATGACTCCACCTTAATCTGTACAGCTAAGAATATCGCCTCTCTCCAGTCCCTCACCCAAACTGTTTTTCATAATGTTGAAAACTGGTTCATGCAACACTACCTCCTCCTAAACCCCAAAAAAACAAAACTACTGCTATTTACTCCAACTCTTAAATCACCTAATCCATTCTTCTCTATAACCTCTAACAATGCTACCAACATAACCCCAGATACTACAACCCACCTACTAGGTGTTACAGTTGATAATCGTTTCAACTACGATGACCACATCAAGTCCACCATAAAATCAGTTAACAAAAAACTTGGTACCCTCAATAGAATTAAAACCTTCCTTACCCCTTCTGCCAGGAAAACTATTGCCCAGACCCACCTCATTTCTATCCTTTTCTATGCCTCTGCTATATATATACTAACCTATCTAAAAACAACCTCTCCAAACTTTCCAACTGTTATAATAGCATAGCTGGATTCATCACATGCTTCCCCTTTAAAACTCACCACTGCCTCAACCTCAAACAACTTGGATGGCTAGAACTGCAGAACCATATACTCTGTCAATAATTACTTATCACTCAAAAGACCCTATACCACCCCAACAATACCCCTATCCTCACTAATCTGATTACAACATATAAAAATCTAGCAACATTACACTCTGCTAATAAGCTCTTTGTCTCCTCAACTAAATCTAACAACAAAGCTGGTGACTCACTTTTCTCAAACACAGTAGGTAAAAACTGGAATCAACTTCCTTCCGAAATATCAACCCTTGCTTCTACTTCTCTATTTAAAAAACATCTTAAAGAACATCTGAAAACTCATTGGCTTTGTCCATGTTCTAACCCGGACTGATATCTCTTTCCCTTCCTGCTCTTACCCCTTTCCCTACTCCTCTAACTTATGCTTCCAAATCTAGTTACTACTCTTTTCTTCATAGTAAGAGAATAAAATATAAGGGTTTTTCTCCCTTAATTGGGTCTTGCTCATACCTACTATTGTGTTTAGTATAATTTTTTAGTATTATTTTTAGTATAATTTTTATAGCTTACAATTTTATTATTATATTTTTTCTTTGGACCAATGCTGCCTCTGTATTGTGATTTTACATGTCTTTTTATATATTGTTAACTTTGTCACTGTTCATGCTTGGAGCTTTTCTCCGAGGGCCTCTACTGAAAATGGACATATATCCAGTTAGACTAGCCCTGTCAACAAATGTAAAATAAATAAAATAATAAATATATATATATATATATATATATATATATATATATATATATACAAATATAGATATACACATACATATACACCACTGAATATATATATCATTCATGGGAATCAGTCCAGAGTAGAGCAGAAGCTGAATGATGACAAAAAAAAATGTATCCCAAATAAAAATATACACTGTTTGCTTAGGACATTATCTGTACCCATCAAAATGCAATTGTTATAAGGACTTATTAAGAATAATGAGTACACAGGCAAATATATAAGCATTTTACCGCTCCCATACAGGAAAAGGAAAACTTAATTTATGCATTTTTCTTGAAAAGCAAAATGAACAGTAAAAGCTTATAAATCTGTTTTCCTCAGAACAGTGTACAGACTCACTTTGCTAACATCTAATTTATTAAGTATGTAAAAATTGCCAAATTGAAAAGCTATTTCTATATACTTTACTGTCTTTCTAATGGGAAGTTAATTTTTGCTTGTTAGTGTACTAATTCGATACTTTTAAGCTGTGCACATACAAATCCATTACTTATTCTTCTAGACAATATTGAATATTATTTGATTGTTTGGCATGAAGTAACTTAACAAAATAAAAAAAAAAAAAAAAAAAAATTAAAAATGGCTTACAGAGCATTGTGGTATGTATTAGGTTATACAGCCTAAATGCAGTGTCCTATTTCATACACTTTCCAGTGCATCCTCTTTTATATCTATTCCAAACAGCCAATGTTTCCAGTTAAATATATTGGCTGAGATTAAGAATTGCTTACAATGAGGGAGAAGCTTTAACATAGCCATTTTCCACTCAAGATACTCCTTTGTAATTGTTTTACCAAAGTTTGCTGCTAATGGGAGCCACAGTAAGGAGGGAGGTCTCACTGGCAGAGCTGCATGCTAATACCGCAATATGAGTGAGTGGTTAATGTTATTTAGCCATTTCCTCTCCTCCATAGATGTCAGTGGTTCTCAGTTTACACTTCTGAGATATATCTGCGTATAAATTCGCTGGTGGAAGAAAAAGTGAATGGCATCAAAAGATAGCAATCATCCATTCATTCCTATGGAAGCAGCTGCAGTAAGTTTGATGACGTCATGGGGGTGACAACTGATACTGTGTGTCTGTATGAACATAAAAGAATGTCCATGGGTGTCTGCCTACCTTGATGTTTCTACTAGATGATTAAGTAGTGAACTGAGAGTTTTGAAGTGTGTGTACATGTGTGACTGAATGGATTTGTTTCAGCAACTGAGATCAACTGAGGGGGCCTTGTTTGTTTATGGCTAGATGTGTATATATATATATATATATATATATATATATATATATATATATATGTATATATATATATATATGCGTGTGTGTGTATGTATGTGTGGCTGCACATGGGTATTTTTGACAACATGATGTATGGGCTGCTTTGCAGACCACTGCCACTGTCAGGTCTGGCTGGACTAGTGGTAGCTAGAATGCAATGCAGAGATGTGGTAATGAAACAATAATTTTATTTATTTATTTATTTATTTATTTAACGTTTGTTGACCGGGCTAGTCCAACTGGATATATGTCCATTTTCATCAGAGGCCCGGGGAGAAAAGCTCCACATGCAAGCATTTGTAATAACAGGTAAAACATTAAGCATGGTTATAATATATATGTCGAAAATCATTAGATATTAAGTAAAAAGCAGAAGTTGAGAAACAGAGAGTGTATTTTGTTAAGAGTTTCTTAAAGCTAAAAAAAGAAAAAAAAATTGCGAGTACCTAGATACATGAAGAAAGCTGGTTATTTACAGCAGAAAAGTTGAGAGTACCTAGATATCCAAGGTAGACTAGTCAGAGTTGCTACAGGGGCAGAGCCAGTGGGTTTTGAGGCATGTGTTGAGTTGGGCTTTGAAGCAGGGAAGCAAGGAGATTGCTGTGAGATTGTGAGGAAGTGTGTTCCAGGTTTTTCCTACTGTGTTGGAGAACAAGGATTTGCCAGCTGAGTTATTGGGTTTACTAGTCGATATAAGTAGTTTGTCGGAGGAACGAAGGCTTTTAAGATTGCAGTAAGGAGTGATAAGTGAAGTAAGAATGGGAGTGTTTGTGGGTTTGTAAAGGATTTTGTGGGCTAAGGAGATCTGGTGAAATAGAATTTGGTTTTGTAGTTCGAGCCATCGTATTTGCCTTAAGTTTTGGCAGTGATGAGTTCTAAAAGTAGAATTAGTGGCAAATCTGGCAATATTGTTGTAGGCAGCAGACAGTTTGCTGAGGTTAGCTTTGGACACTGAAGTGTAGATGGGAGAGGCATATAGGAGAGTGGAGATAAGATGGGTCTGAGCAAAGGAAGTTCTGGCAAGTGGAGTAAGGAATGGTTTAATTCTATAGAGGAAGCCTAGTTTTCTGTTAACTAATTTTATAGTATTGCTGATGTGTGTGTCAAAGGTCAGATTGTTGTCTATTTCAACTCCGATGAGTTTGGTAGTTGGATCGGGTGATATGTTCGTGCCATTACTTGATGTGACACAGAAATTCAGTGGAGAGGATTTTTGGGTTGGTGAGAAGAGTGATATTTTGTTTTTTTGGGGGTTCAAAATTAAGCATCGTTTGAGGAACCAAATTTCTACAGTTTCAAAAGTCTTTTGGGTGAGAGAATGCAGTACTGAGGGGGATGAGGCAGTACAGATTAAAATAGAATCATCTGCATATTGTATACAGGTGACAGGAGAAATATGAGTATGAAGATCATTAATGAAAATTGAAAAGAGGATAGGGCCAAGAATTGAGCCCTGGGGGACTCCTAGAGTAATGGGGAGGTGGTTGGATAAGTTATTTTGCCACCTCACTGCCTGTTTTCTGTTGTGCAGGCAAGAGTGGAACCATTTAATTGAGCTTGTGTCAAGTGCAAATGATTTAAGTAAGTGTAACAATATTTTGTGATTGACCATATCAAAGGCTTTGGATAGGTCAATAAATATAGCAGAGCTAAGGGTATTATTGTTCCTATTTTTATTGATGCAGTCTGTGAAGGAGAGGACGGCAGAGGTGGTGCTATGGTAGGGTCTAAAACCATGTTGACAATTAGCTATCAGATTGTTAGTTAGGTGTTTCAGAAGTTGCTTCTGGACACATTTTTCCATGATTTTAGCAAGAGGAGAGAGCAAGGCTATGGGTCGGTAGTTAGAGAGTTCAGTTGACTTTCCTCCTTTATGAAGGGGAATAATATGAGATGTTTTCCAGAGAGAAGGAATGTAACCTTCTTCAATGGTTTTGTTAATCAAGATGGTGATGGGATAGGTCAGTGCATTAGCAGCAACTTTTAGATACAGAGCAGGCAGATGGTCAGCAGATGGAGAGGATGGCTTAGGTTTATGTAGCAGAGAATGAATGAGTGAAGAGGGAACAGGTTGAAGTTGAAATGTGGGAATGGAAGTGTTAGAGGAGGAGGAAAGACAGGAGATATCAGGGGAGAGTTGATTGGAAAGAGACTGGACAGTTTCAGTAAAGAAGGTGTTAAAGGCACTGGCAGTCTGTTTGGGGTTATCTTGGGAGGTGCCTGCTGGGCTTGGAGTGTCCGATTGGCCAGGATTCATGAGATTATTTATTCCTGCCCAGAACTTTTGTGGGTTATGCAGGTTAGCCTGTTGCAAATGGCAGTAGTAGTTTCTTTTATCCAGAATTACTGCTTTTTTTGTAATGATTCTTATTTGTCTAAAGTTGCGTTGGTTATTGAGATCTTTAGTACTGCGGTATTTGGACCAGAGTTTATTTTTCAAAATAATCTTTTGCCTTGTGTCCTTTGTTAGCCAAGGGGCGGCTCTTGAGGAAAGTCTGATGGACCTTGTGGGAGCATGTGCATCAAGAATAGATAATGAGGTCTTTCTCGTTGCACGTGTTGCTGTTTCTGAATTTCAGATTCTCATCACCACAGTAATTGACTTACCTGTGTTGGCAATTACCAACAGAACTTTGCCTTTTTTTCCAAATTCCAGGGATTCAACTACAAAAAAATGTGCATGTTCCCAGATTTTCCAATGTGAGACATCTAGGTGCTTTATTTTTAGATGAAGCATTTTCAAATTCAAACTACTGTCTCTTCAGATTTCAGCTAAGTGCCTGTATAGGCCTTAAAACACTAATTCATAAATATACCCAACAGTTTTTGAATGAAAATATTTAAGTGAAAGGTCACCTCTTCCCCATTTCACATTCAGGGCAGGATATGCCTGGCTGAAATCTGGGAAGTGGGTGGTATCCTCAGCAGACGTTAGGGTATTGATTGAAATATGTAAGACTGAAGGGTGTGTGTGTGTGTGTGTGTGTGTGTGTGTGTGTGTGTGTGTTTGCACACAAGCATGCATGTGTTTTTAAGCAGGTTCAAAATGTACCTCATTTGAATTAATAATGCATCAAACTGAATACTTGCTACTGTATACTTGCAAAGACAGCTCAGTGCTGGGTTAGTAGATAAGCAGTAGAATGTGTCACTGACATACAGAGGAAAGCCAAACGAGGCAGGGGTTTACAGACCCTGATACAAGGGGTATAGATAGTGGTAGATGAGCTTTATAGATCTCAAGCAGGAGAGACGCCTGATTGGGGGGGGGGGGGGCAGCATTGTGTTTTTGTACTGACTGTGGGCAAGTCACATACACCAGTTATAGATAATTTGGAAAGCAGGTTGAGAGCTTAATTCTCTGATAGTTGAGTTGGTGAGGTTTGAAGCATCATTCAGACCTTTTAAAACAGGAGAGACAGTATGGGTTTTAAATGAATCACAAATGTGAGGTGTAGACTTTTGGGACACAGTTGTGAGTGTGTGTGTCTGGAGACAACGGTAACTGATTCGGAAGTCCATCAATGGACTCTGGTCATAACACTGTGATTAGAGAGAGTAGTCTGATGGTCTGATGGCTGACAGATGTAATGTTATCACTGTTAGGATTGCTAAGAGTGTTGAATGGCCCAGGAACACAAGCTTGACAACCTCACTACATGTAACAAATACAAGCATTTACCATGGAACAGTATGCCAGCACATCAGTCAAGTGAGTTCAAAAGCTTCTTTTAAAAATCTTCCCATTGAAGACAATTCAGATAACAGTAAATAACTGTCAAGAAGTTATTACCTTTCTTCAGGTAAAATTTGATAACCTAAAAAATGGCAGAGACACTTTCATTTCATACTAGTGTGCCTTTCTAAGGGGGAGGAAATATACAACCTACTTTGGCTTTTGAAAATGAACTTGTTAAGTTAGCACACTTTTTTGCAATATTAGTGGAAAATTTTGTAGCATGCTAAGATTACCTTATTGGAATAATTCTTCAATGACATCTATAAAACTGAATTTTCTCAGCTGTGGTAAATGTAGAAAGTACTGGTCATCCTAAAGAAAGGGAGTACTTTTAACCTGCCCTTTAAATTGTTGGGTATTGAATGCTTGTTTTCTAGAATTACTCATCCATCCAAAAGCCTATGACCAGATAAGGGACCTCCCTATTCAACTTTTCAAATAGAAGGAGAAAACACTGCTTCTGACAATTCAAATAATGCTGCTTGATTTCTACAACTCTGCAGCAGGAATCTGTTCTCAACTTTGTAACTTTAGAATACTTCAAATCTCAGCACTCCCAAGCCACAAAAGGTATAAACAAAGGTTATAAAGGGTCCTGAGAACTTCAGAGTGATGCAGTTCTTGAAATCCAATAACCCTTGCCACCTATCTTATGTAGATATAACCTCAGCTGTTGTAAGTCTAGCTACATATCTTGGAAGATTCATTAGCCCAATAACTGTCCCAATAGCTGATCCCAGCCAAGCATCCAGAGTGGACAAATCAAAGTAACCAATGACACAGCCTGCAAGCATCACCACAATAGATGACATTGCCACCAGTCAAATAAATCTACCTACAAAATCTTAAACTCTGTCCCTAGAGACAACAACACAAGTATTCAAACTTGATTAGATAAAGTGAAGAAAACTTTAGTGATTGTGCCCCCCTTCTTATATAATAATGTTCTGCATTTGAACTTAGTCATGTGTGACTCCAAAGATGAACTTGGCAAAATTTAATTTGAAACTTCTGAATTACTTTGGACTTACTGAAGTGGAACATGCAGTAAGGTATTTTAATTGCTTAGGATCATAGGAGGTTACTAAGCTAATTGCCCCAGGGCCCTTACAAGCCTAACCAAGTTCATCCAATGTTCCCAAGTGTGGCTGTTTCAAGGAGACGCTAAAATCAGCACATATTGCTCCTGTCCAAGAGGGACAAAGGTGGAACCCCTGGGGTGAATTTCCAGTTACCCATACAACCCTCCAAATTATGCTTAAATAGGGCCAATAAGGGTTTTTTTTTTTAACATGAATAGGAAACTTGTTCCATAGGTGGGGCAACCTTTGAGAGAGAAATCTCTCACTCTAGCAAGTTCTGTTGATGTCACGTACCAGGCTAAGGTACTTTGAGCAAGAAACCCATGTGCCATTTGACTTGCAAATGTTCAGCATTTCCATTAAAGCTGGGTCAGAGATTGCTCTATATGCAAAGCAGAGTTTGCATCTGAGCAGTCTTTAGAACACAGAGTAAAGTGACAATGATTTCAGACTGTCTACATAAGACAGATCTTGAAGACCTAGAATTTTCTTTGTAAGGAACCTTTGTGATCTCCCCAGTTGCTGCAGGTGTTTGGAAAGGAACATACCAAAGGGAGCATTGTACTCTAATATTGGCCTGATTTGGGAAGATTATGGGGGGGAGGGGTTATAACCTCTTTTTTCTGGAGGCAGAGATGAGCAATATAAAATGTCCTTCTTACCACTGTGGAGACATGGTGATCGAAGCTAAGGTTGTTGTTGACCTGTGTGCCCAGATCTCTCACCACTGACTGTGTGCTTAGGGTATTGCTATTGATGTGGTACTTTTTAGGAACATTGCCCTTGCCAAAGGGGGTGATAATGCATTTGATTGCATTAACTTTAAGACCATGACTTTATCACCAGTCATTAGCCTGAGTAAGACCTTCTTGCAGGATGTTGACATCACTGTGGGTTTCAAAGATTGCTCACAGTTTGCAGTCATCAGCAAAATTTGACAGCCACAGTCTTTTACTTTTAACCTGTACTTCAGAGAAGTAGATACCAGACAGTAGAGGAGCCAGAACTGATCCTTGTGGAACACTACTGTTCATAGGTCTGCTGGAGGAGTTGGAGTCCTCTATTTTTGACCATATGAGTTCTATCAGTGAGCCAGTTTGCAACCCACCTAAAAATATATGGGCTGATACCCAGCTGGGTGAATTTATCAATGATACCTGAGTGGGGAATTGTGTCAAAGGCCTTGACTAAGTCTAGGTAGGCCATATGAACAGAGTTGCCCTTGTCTAGGGCTTTGATGACTATCTCAAAGAAGTCCACAAAGTTTAACAGGTGTGTTTTCCTCTTGACAAAGCCAAACTGGGTGGGGTCGAGGCCGAGCATTTCGAGATTTCCTATATCAGAGTCCATGATGATTCATTCCATGACCTTGCAGATAAGGCTGGTCAGGCTAATGGGTATATAGCTCCCAGGGTCCATGGATGCACCCCCTTTTTGCAAAGGAATGATGGTAACTATTTTCTATTCTGTTGGGATGAAGCCAGTGCTTAGGCTGTGACTAAAAACAGTGCCCAATGGTGATGCTAATTCTTGTTTTAACCCATGTAGAACACAGCCCGAGGTGTTTTTGGCCTTGTAGAGGGCACTGAAGACCTGCTCTTGGGAGATATTAGATGGGGGATAGATTTTAGTAATGCTTTGGGGTATATGTGTCAGGGAAAGGGGAGTGAACTTTGCACTGAACCTGTCAGTCAGCAGGTTTACTATATCCACAGATACTGTATATGTAGTACCACTAACTACAAGTTCAGTGCAAATCTAGGCCTTACCTTTGAGGCTACAGATGTAACTAAAAAATGTTTTGTGGTTATCCTTAGGAAAGCTAATTTGTATTCATAGTTAGCAATGGAGGACTTCACTAGGAGTCTTATTTGCTTGTTTAATTTGATTAGGGAATGTTTACAGTTTTGAGACCATTCCTTCCTACTCATAGACAGCAATTTCTTTCTCCTTTTGTATAGCCTATTAATGGCAGGTATGCACCAGATAGGTTTGTTTTTCCCTGAAGATCTTGTTTTGGTTCTATCAGGTATGGCAGAGTCAATACAATTGTACAGGTGCTGATATAAGGCATTAGTATATAACTCACCACAGGTGTCTGTTCCATTAGTGGGGGGAGGATGTATGAAGCTATTTATGTTGTCATGCAAGAGGTTGTAATTGGTCTTGGAGAAGTTTTTAAATGTAGTTCCAGCTAAGGGGGGGGGGGGGTTGTGTTATAGTTACTTCTATCCAGACTGATTTGTGGTCACATTTCATAAGGAATGGCCTCACACTGGACTGGGGCAGTGGCCACCCATGTTGGTAAGCACCAGATCCATGATGTCAGAGTCCTTTGTGGGTGTGTCAACCAGCTGGTCCAGGGCATTGGAGTTATCGAAGTCCAGGAACCTTTGGGCAAGTGAGTTAGAAGACATGTAATTTACCTGGCCAATGAATGGGTAATTAAAGTCAACCAAAACCAGAGTGTTTGGGGTTATCTTGATTGACTCAAGTAGATCTAAGTATGCTGAGTGGATGTCCTGATTCATGGATGGGGTCCTATAGCTGGCAATGACTTGAGGTGGGGTCTTACCTACAGTCAATTGCACCTGAAGTAATTCAAAGGAATCCTGCTGTTTAACCAATTTAGAGGTGTATATATCTTTAATGAATATTGCTAACCACCTTCTTTAGTTCTCACTCCTTCAGTTTGTGGTCTGAACTTGTGGAAGGAAATGTAACCTGGTATAGCTGGAGTGCTCTCCGCAGCCTGAAGCCAGGTCTCAGTAAGTGAACAAATGTCAGCATCTTCCAAAGTGAGGACTTCTTCCAGAGAGTGCACTTTCTGGTTTAGACTCCTAGAGTTTAGCAGCATAACCTTTAGGTTGTTTTTAGAGGGTATTTTTATGTCGGAAATTTTGTTCTTGTGACATTGCCTAAAAAAGACACTATATGGGTAGCAATAGCCTTACTTAGCCAGTAACCAAAATCCCATGGGTGACAGATGAAGACCATCTCTGTCGACCATGTCACCCCAGGCTGACAAATACTGAATCACCTTTAAATGACTTCAGAAATTAAGCCAATTGTTGAAGTGAATCATTTTTTGATTGCATTGAGGTATCATCCTAGGCAAAGGTAAAATGCTGCTTAAGGCTAGGGACATACATGCCTGACACCCATAATCAGAGAGCTCAGTCATGTCTCTCTTTATATAGTCCAGGGAGGTACATGTCAAGTCGTTAACACCAACATGTACTATTACTGACTCATAACAGTGAATGTTGTTGAGATACTTGTGTGTGTGTGTGTGTGTGTGTGTGTGTGTGTGTGTGTGTGTGTGTGTGTGTGTGTGTGTGAGATGTGGCGGATCCTGGCACCTGATAGACAGCTGACTATGACTTTTTCCTTTTCTAACCTGGTGAAAGGGACTGCTGTGTATTACAATTGAGTTGTCTATAACTATGATGTTTGTATTTGTGTTATACCTTAGGGGGCTTCACCAGTGAGACACTGATGTGTGATATATTATGTGTACTATGTTCTGCAGAGGATGTACTATATGAATTGTGTTTGGATTTATGTTTAGGTAAACTTCTGGTAAGGACCTCTACATATGTAGGTTTGTGTGTTGTTGGTTTGGTAGGTGTAGGAGGTGAGGTGCGCATACCGATGACCTGCTTAGTATCAGATGAACTGACTGGTAAGCGAGAGAGCACAGATTCTGGGTTATTGATATAAATGCATCTCTCACATAATGAAGTTATGTGGACTAGAAAAAGTGTGTTGTCAGTGTACACAATGCACTTGCAACGTACATTGCCTCAAGAAGCTCATGTCAACCAGGCTGGCTGGAGAAACTGTAGGAAATTGTCTGTCTATAATACTAGGTAAGTTGATGTGTTCAGAAAGCAAGTAGAGGACAGGAGAAGTGGACAAAAAATACAAAGAGCTAGTGGGTAGGATCTGTGCTGGTACCTCAGGAGCTTTACTGAATGTATCACCTGTCATTGAGGAATAATCACGAGAACTCACCAATGGAGAACCAGCAGAGTACTAAGGGAAAATTTTCAGGCAGAAATATTTGCATCTATAAACGCCAATGGTGCCCATTGCTGCTTGGCAGTGCGAGATGTGCAAGCAAGCACAAACCTGTGCAAATGCGGTGCTTGTGTAGAAAACAAGAGCAAACTGAATTAAAGAAATTAACCAATAAAAAAGCTCAAAAGCTGTGTAGCTTTGCTAAAACAAGCGTAAACCCATGCAAATAGTGTGCTTATATAGCAAATGTGGTGCTTATATAGCAAATGCGAGCAAAAAAAGTAAATGCTGTTTCTGTTCCATTATTTGCGCTGGTTTGTTTAATTCAGTTGTTGCTTTCTAATAGTAGTCTTCTTCTCCTTTTGTAGAATAAAATTCCTCACAGAAAACTGCAAATAGTTACATTCAGCAGTTAAGTAACACACACTGCTCACCTTCATTTAGAACTTAAACTTTATTTTACATTTTCTTAAAACCCAAAGATAGCTACAGAACAGGGTGTTTTTTTTTTTTACTACTGTAAAAGGAATGACATTCAGCAGATTATGTAAATAATCCAGAAAGAGTGTTTTGTTACTAATACATGACAGGTCATGATGGAAGCTAAAGTAATTTAATAAGGATGTGGAGGCAAGGTGGGTTATATGTTGGTGCAGAATGCCATCAGGTGATTTGGACCTTTACACACAAGAGCTTTTACTAAAGCCCCTGCTTTTTTTAGGGTAAATATGTAAGCAATTATAGGGGAGACTTTAACACCACACTAGATTCAGTTATTTGTAGGTTCTATACCTCTTTTGAAAAACATTAAGTTCAAGAAGATAAGAATCGTTTCTGGAATTTTGGAATTAATTCATAGAAGATGACCAAATGTTGTGAACCAAGTTTTACATTTGTATCACCTAGTTCTGTTTTTCAGCGTAGACTATAATTTGTAACAAATTATTTTTAATTACTGCAATCACTAATGGACTGTGGAATGTTTTTCTTGGCAATTAATAGACTAGAAAGTACTCAGCATGTTTGTCATGCTACTAGCCAAGGAAAACACATGGGAAGGTGGAGAGACACCCTCTAAAGTTTTACTGACAAGGAAGTTGTCATCTTCCTAATTACTACTGCTTGGTGATTCCCAGATCATAGTGATCCACATAGAATGTCACCCAGATCATACTGTAATATATTTACACCTAATTTTATTTAGCATGAAAAGTACTTTTCTGTAGAAAATAAAACAGCATAGCACAGTTAGACAAGGACGGCACTGAACTTCATTGTCACTGCCATGTAACTTGCTTCAAGAAAGCTAAAGTCATATAGGGGGACACAACTGTACTCCAGCACACATGATTAATGACAGATCAAATACATAACAAGAGAATTCACCAATCATGGACTTGGAAAAAAAATTTAAAAAGTCTGCCAGGCTTAGGTAAGATGTAGAAATCTAACTGGTCTTTTTCACTGAAGGTGGCCAGACTACCATTACACTGTTGAAATGAAATTTAGGTTATTTAACAGCTTTATTTTACTTTAAAATTATTAAATGGGGTGGAACACTGATCACAAATGACAGGTTTCAGTTTCAGCATGGGTAGGAGAAAACATTTGTACTTCTCATCATATACTAACAAGATTTTAAGGAGATTGCAGCACAATTATATACAGTTCTTAACAGCAACACAGGACGGTAATAGTGTACACCTTAGTACTGTACAATAAGGTCAAAACAAGGCGAGTAATGAAATGTTTGAAGTGGAAGAGGATTCAATGTGTATAAATTCATAAACAGGTTATATTTATGAATGGCAAATACGGTGAAATACTATGAGAATTGCAAAGGAGATTAGAATATAGCTTAATGAAGACAGTGATAGAAAGGAGGCAGAGGAAATTAAGGTGATATAGTTAAAACAGAACCACTAGCATTTAGGTAGTTTCTGGAAATGGGCCTTTAGCTGGCTTTGATATATTGGGTAGTATGAAGCTTCTTTGATTTGGGAAAAGATTAATTCCCATAATCTAGTGTCAAGGATGAAAAATCAGTGAAGCTTTGCTTTGGGGGACTGCAATGTAGGTGCAATGTGGTTCTGGCTTCTGAAGCTGTAAAAGCACATTTGTCTATTTAGTCTGGCTGCTATGGGAGAGAATGTTTGCTTACTTAGTACTTTGAACCGCTGTGATTCTACTAGAAGGTCAACTCTCTTGTTTTACTGAGCGTCAAATTAGTCTTTCCAATGTTTTGCAGCATTACTCATGCTTTGATGAAGAATGTGATGAATTTGCAATATTTTATTGTTGGTTGTTTTGATTTATGTGGAATTTCTTTTTTGATGCCCATGCAAAAAAAGGAGAAAGTGATATTCCAATTGGGATAGAAGAATATCTGCCCTTTTGCTGCTCTTATACCTTTAAAAATCTAATGGGTTGGCTAGGAGCCTGTGTGCTTCTAATACCAAAGGGCAATTCACTCTGTTCTACTATGGAACTCATGTCATACCCTTTATGTAACAAGGGTCTAAAATGGCCCGAGACTCTTTTCCCAATAACTTCCTCAAAAATTAATTCAATAAAGGCACTTGGGTAGCTTCTCTTACAAAACATAGTTTTTAGTAGTTCGCATTCGAAAATAAAATCATCATAGTCTGAAACCATTCTGGCTGCCCTCACTGCTTGTCCTTTTACTACTGCTTTTTTTTTGGCGCAGTGGGTGGCAGCTAGTAAAATGTAGAAATGAATTAAAGTATGTGGGCTTACGGTAAATGGTGGTTCTAAACTGGTGATTGGAATGATCCTTCCTAAGGTGTATATCCAAAAAAATAAATTTTCTTGGTCCCCACTTGAAAGGTAAAATCCAAAAAATGTGTAAAGGATTGGCTGCTAGCCAACCCATTAGATTTTTAACCACCTTCTCAATAGATGCTTGTGTCATTAGGGAGATTATTAACAAAAATTGGATTTTCATTTTGGATGATACCCAACTTAGAAATTCCTTAAATTCAACCCCATAATTGACTTTTAGAAAGGGTTTGAACCTGAAATATTTAGTTGAAAGGTCCTCCAGAACTTCTAGAAGGAAGTTGGGCATCTATAATTGTGGCAGATGCCATCAATGTAGGCACATAAAAATAACAAATAAAGTAAAAATCAGAGACTGAGAATATCACATTTATGGTAGATACAATTGTGATTCTCGGGGGGGTAGTTTATGTAGCTACCTGTGACCAATGTGAGGCATTTTACATAGGAAAAACTGAGAGGAAGATAAAATCAAGGATTTATGAACATCAGTATAGCATTATTAATAAAATAAGCACTAATGCTTTAGCTAGACACAGCTCAGTTTTTCCTGACCACCATTTTACATTTGTGGTATTACAACAAATGGAGTTTAAACAGAGAGGTGTACCTTGGGAACTCAAACTGGAAGAAGCAGAACTAGAATGGCAAGTTAGAACAGCAGCGCACATTTTCCCTGGATTGAATGAGGCCCTATCTATTAAATGTTTATTAAAACTGAAGGCCCTCACTAGGTAGTAATGTTCTGTAATATGCATATAAATACTATGGTCCCCTGAGGACATCTTCTGTCTCGACGAGTTTGTATTGTGCATTCAAAAAACATGCTTGATTTTCGGGCTTTGGTGGTTTTTGTGTATAATAATAATCAGACTTCTTTCAAGATTTTCTCTATTTAATAGTATGTATAAACATGTGGCAGACTTTAGAAATAACACAAAGCTGAGTATATGATTTTATACTATTTACACGCGACAAAATAGATTTAATATGTGTTTTAGTTTTATGAATAAGACACAACCTGTGAGTTTATTTACATTTAGCGTATTCATTTAGTTATTTTTATGAATTAATACATGATCAGATTTTAATATTGTGGTGCATAACTTACCAGAGTTTAATATATATATTTTTATATGGCTTTTGTACAATGAGAGTGCTAATATTTATTAGGTGGTATAGAGCTTGTTGACTTATACGTACATGGTCAATTCTGATTTTAAATAATGTCTGTAAAAGTTTTTTCTTTCCTTCCCACAATGGGAATGTTTTTTTTTAGCAGATAGCACTTTAAACTTTAAAAATAGGCAATGTTGCTTTAATTTTGAATGTATATGATGACATCATTTTTGTGGCTATCAGTTCCTTGGCTTTGAACCTTTTGAGGAAGTTTTAAACTGGGAGACTGCAATCAAGTTGTTTCATTTAGTCTGAAGAAGCTGATACACTGGTGTCAGTGAAAGCGCTTACAAGAATAAAGTGTTGAAGAATCCGTTGCCTGCTCGTTTTTGTTGTTTACTATCTATCCACTTACCTTAACCCAAACCCTAACTCTAAGGTCCGTCACTATCGCACATTCACCTAACCCACGCCCTAATTTAACTCACTTAACCCACTCCTAAACCTAATTCACCTAACCTACGCCCTAACCCTAGCTCACCTAACCCGCACCCTAATCCTAACAACCACACAATCGCACACTTACCTGAACCCGACCCATAAGTCTCCACCACAGTGCTGAAAATAGCGAAGCCACAGAACCGGCCAACCAAATTCTTTCCCTAGGAAAGAATTTGGTGTTCTGCAGCTTCGCTATTTTTAGCGCTCGATTAAAACGGGTCGATATTAGAACATTCGAAGTTTTAAAACTTTGATGTTCTGATATAGAACCATAGATGTGGTCGTACAAGTCCTTTAATCACGAAAATACATACCACAGTCTCCCAATAAGTGGACTACTAGTGCCCCAAAAAGTCCTGCTTTCAGACATTAATGAGATGTTGTACAGATTCTAATGATGAATCTCCAGCCCCTATGGAACAACCTTTTCATCCCATCTATGCAGAGAAAATAAGGGATTTCAATTCTGGGATGAATAAGGTCCCTTATTATTATGTTCATATACTTATATTGCCATGCATTTGGGCACAGTAGTATTCAATACATTTACAAATGGAACAAAAAATAAAAAAAAAAAAAAACATTTCACCTGTTAAGGAAAACAGGTGAAAATAATTAAACTCAACCTGTTCAACCAGGTCAAAAGAGGTGACCTGGGTTTTGTGTTTCTTCATTTTTATTACACATATTTATTTTTTTTTTTAATGTCATGCATCCAACCAAGCCCTAATGGATGTTATTAGAGGCTTCCCAAACTAACATTACATCCCAGTACACAATACTGGAAGAAAGTGCTATGCTATTTGTTTTTTCTTTTTTCTTTTTTTGTAATTATTGCAAACAACCCATAACATTCTGACCGTATGGCGGAGGCCTGCTTTACTTAGCAGACATCTTAGGATGGTTATCCTTCTATTCTCTATAAGGATCACAGCCTACTAACGGGCAGCAACAAAATCTACTGGAAAAAATCGACAGTGCAAAGACAGAGATAGTTTCAGATTTAATCCAACTGGTTCTTCACATTTCAGAGAACACTGCAAGAGTTTTCAATCTATCTTCAAATGCATTAAGCTTAATATTCTTCTCCCCTTCAACACCTGGTGGTACTAGCATCATCCCATTCTATTTCTTTGTACTGCTTATTAGCCATAAGCAATACAACCATAATCCAGAATAAACTACTACAGCACAACAATACTGACACTGGGAGAATTTTAATCCCTAATGCTAAGTGCATGATCATTTCTTTTATTTGCATCAATTGTTTACTGATAGTAAAAAAAAAAACAAATATTACTTGCAACTCTAGAACTGGCAGTCACTGCTACACTGTGAAGGAAGGCCTATTAGTTGACCCCACCTTACCAATGAATAAATATTGGTCATGTCTATAAGTAAGAGGAGGTTTTACAACCTGCCTCATCAGTTCTCAGGTACCATCCATGTCCTTGATATCCCAGATGTCTAAGAAATCCTGCAACTTTTTTCAAAGCATTCAAGCTTTGGATAGCATCTATTGCTACCATCACTAATACTTTGGTTGCTAAGGGAAGGAAATTCCCCTACAGAATAAATATTCATTCTTTTCTCATGGAAATTCATAAAACATACACATTTTAGGGTATGTCCAGTTCTTCTGCTATTAAGAAAGTCATGAGCGATCCTATGGTGACAAGTTCAGGACTTTTTCAATTTGCAAAGTCTTGCTGGGCATGAGATTGTATAAGGCATAGCTAAAGATCCATAGGATAATGATCTGTTTCTTTTTTTCTTAGTAATTTAAACAAGAGAAAGTAAGCAATGCGACCCCTGCCCTTTCCATCTCTGTGTAGACAGGCATTTATTTCACTTTCTGTTAGTTAAATTTTGTACACGAAGACTTTATTAAGTCATTGTTATTTACTAGAAAGATGTGACATCTGTATTCCCTTTTTTTTTTTACATTTTCCCTCATATGTCATTACCTTCAGCTTATTATGCATGTTGAATGTTTTACTTATTTTTCTCATCTTGATATAAATGTTTATACTTGTAGACTTCTAAATTAATACAGTTTACAATTCCTTTATCGTCCATGTCTGAGAAACTTTCAAAAAAAAGAGCAAAGGTTTACCTTGTCAGAGAAGGTCAGATTCCATGTCTGTCTATAATGGACGGACCAAACTAAAAAATACTAGAAAATGCAGCCTCATACAGTAATCGACACTGAGCTGTGTTTCTACACAGATTTAAGTATTTACTGTTGAACAGTAAATTATTGATAGATTAAACAGGAAAAGCAAGAAAAACAGAAAAAAAAATAAACAATGGTATGGATTTCTTGTGTGTTTTAAGTGGGTCAAATTATGTTATTTTTAAGGCATTTCTTGTTACATTTCCTTTCAGACAAGCTACACACACTAAGAGTATTATGCACATTGATAAAGAATGCATCCACTATTCACTTGAATTGAATTAAACACTAAAGTCTACAAGTGCAATGTTATTATATGACCTCAGAGCTGCACTTTTCAAATTCTTGTTAAAATGTAACTGTTTTCATCAGCAGTAGTTAATTAATTCTGACAAGAAATCTATGCATCTTGCTTAGTTGCGCATTGAAATGACACAACCAGGAAGATTATCTGCTTCATGCTATCAAACTTTCAATACATCATGACTGCCTGCATGACAGACTGCATTCTTGTTTGCTGTGCTTTAGACTAGGTGAAGAGAGAGAAAGGAAGATTTATAATTTCTGTTCTAATTTCTCCATTTTATCCAAATGTATATGCCCTGGCTGATAGTATATAAAAGTTTGAGAGTGTAGGGGTTTGCCTTCTTATTAACTATGCAGACGACTTGCCATCCTAAAGCCTGCAAAAGTGATTTTATGACTGTTGCAACCATGGTAGTATCACTTTTGGAGCTAGAAACTAGGCAAGTTTATAATAATTGCATGCATACTAAATGGCACATGTTCATTCATGTGGATCCAGTTCAGTTGATGTATACTTTATTAAATAAAGTATAGAAAAATGGTGATCTTTCACATGATTAAACAAGAATAAATCAGAAATTATTTGCTAATTTTTGTTGTTTGGGACCAGATTCATTATGCTATATTCACCTTCATATCGCAGGCTGATAATGAATGGTCCACCTGTGAAAATGCTCTTAAATGCTAGAGCATATGAGAGAAAAGCTTCAAATACAAACAATGAAGATGCATGGTAAAAGTGATGGTATGTATAAAAAGTCGAACTGCCACAGTAAAAGGAAAATTCTTTATTGCAAGGACAAAGTGAACGCTTTCACGACCTTCCAGGTCACTTCATCAGACTTAATAAAACATCCCATGCCTTCCTTGAAAGTCGTGAAAGCGCTCACTTTGTCCTTGCAATAAAGAATTTTGCTTCTACTCTGGCAGTTTGACTTTTTATACATACTATTGGTTCTGAGGTGAAGACCAAGCTGTTCATCTGGTACCTGTGTTTTGTCTTTCTCTCATGGTAAAAGTGATGTTTGCTTTCTGCTTGTGGAAGAGAAACACACACACAGATATTACCGCTCATTACAATATATACATTTTAAATAATGAAGATGTGTATTTATTATTAAGATTTGTTTCACAATGGGCAACAGCACAAACAAGGGAATTTTAAGCTAATGAGCAAAGTGATATGTACATGCATACATATTACCGTATCACCATTCGCCTGCAATATTCTAGTAGAGCACTTTGTCTTCAGTCTGTTATACCTACTATGTATAATCTGTTCAGTTTAAGTGCAGTTTATTTAAAGGGAGATGTAAAATCAAAGTTCACTTCCAAATTAGATACAGAATGAGTACACCTTTGCTTAATTGAGCTGTGGCCTTTAGAAATTTACTCTAAGTTAACCAGTCCAGTTTTAAAATTTCTTCATTAGAACACAATAATCCTTGCAGTAAACAGGCGATGCTGCTGCTAGGCCAAACCACCTTGCAATTCCCAGAAGGATTTTGAATGTTGTTTTATGTGTTTGCCCAGCTTCCCCTCGTCAGAGTCCACCTTTCCATGAGAGGTTAACCACTATAATAATTGTTATTCCAAGCTCTACCTTTAACAACATTTTTTTTTTCTGGTGAATCACATTTTTATGGTCTGTTTCAGGTTTTCACAAGCAAAGTGTACTGACCACACATGTCATCAAGTATTTACCATAATGCATAGTATATACACAGCAGTTTTCTATGAGAAACAATATAACTATGTCACAGTGCCCCCACCATAAAATCCCCATTTCTGTTCCAAACGGGATGGGTTATGGGATCATGACAATCCATTAACATTCTTGTACTTGCTGTAAGAAATATGCCTAATGTTGAAATGACAAGATTGTAGTAATGAAGCCAACAACATAGTTTGGTGTTTAAATTCTGCTGATTCTGTAATCACTGCAAGCATGCTGACCCATTACCAAAGCAAGACTATACCCAAAAATGATCAGTTAGTCCCAACTTAATGAGACTTTCCCATTTTATGACACTGTATCCTCTTTCAGCCTCACTTAACTTCCTACACAGGGAACAGAATGGCTGTTACTCATCCACTACTACTACAGAAAACAAAGCTCCTAACCCTACCTTGGATATGTTGGTGTGTATAATAATGGATTTAGTGAAGTTACATGTAAGCCAGCACTGGCTCTACACACGACAGGAGTTTTATTCAGGTGAAAGCTATCCAATTCAATGGTTTATCTTTTATGCATAGGTACCATACCTTGCATTTTCTGCCTTTAAGGTTTGTCAGATATCAGGATATGGTAGCAAACAGCATTGGCATTAGCTGTCTTTTCCCATTGTGTACAATGGGTCGGAGTGTTACCTTATCAATGACGTTTACCAAGCATCAATGTTCACCCCAATGGGTTGATAGCCCTGACATATTGAGCAGAGATTTTCTGCAGTAGTCTGCTAGTCCTAATAATGCTCCCAATTGTAATTTGGTAATTGGTGCATGCCAAGCTTTTGACAAATTTTGCTTTGCATGTTTGGCATCTACTTACCCCTCTGTCAATCACATATCCTATATGTCAGACTTTTATCATATAATGTTTAGATTTGGCAGCATTAACTTTAAGTTCTTACTGCCCCAGACAGTCCAATTTAGCTTGTACTTTGGAAAAATATAACCCCCAATTTTTCTGAATAAAAAAGAATGTTATCAAGGTAAGCTACAGAATTTTATCCATGAACTTTTGAAAAGTATCAGAAGCTCTGTAATGCCCAAGGGGTAGGATCGCATGTGTAACAGGCTCCCCATCCACTACCTATCAACCTCTTAGTGCAAGTAATCTGGACAAAGCCTGAAATAATAAGGGGGGCAAAGGCCTAAAAACAGGGTCAGATTTTAAATATTGGTCTTATAAACTTAGAAAGTTGCTAGAATAACAGGATTTGAGATAGCATGCATTTTCGCTAACTCAAATGTTTATCATCATTTAGTGACTTTGGTCCTCAGATCATCCCAGAGATTTGACAGAAAACTACAACTTTTATCAGCAGAAGACCAAAATTTGATGCAAAAATATGTACATTCTGTGAAAATCTGAATTGTTGAGAGATAGGCGTATACATAAAATGTTTGCTCCTGTCCATATTCAAGAACAACTTAGATCTAGGGATGGGAAACAGAAAATTTACTCCAGAACTATCCCCTGTACTACTAATAGTCAGAGGCAGCTCCTAAATGCATTATTACATGCACGAGTCCCCTCAAATTATCTATGGTATGATCCCAGTTACTATACACCAACAAAGTAGCCAGCACTCCTCACACTATGGTGAATAGATAGTTAATGCACACAGTTCCTTATTAAGTAAACATAACTTTATTCTGCCACAACAGCATACTGGTTTTGACTTGATTAGCCTTCATCAGTGCTTCATTACCAACAAACAATATTACAAGACTTGAATACACACCCCTTGCAAATGATTGGTCTCTTACAAATTCTCATTAAGTCCAGGAGGGAACAAAGATCCCAGCCTAATAATCCAACCTGTCTCTTTATTATTTAATACTCTAGCTAAGATTATGGAAAAATGCATCCACAAACAACTGCTTCAACATTTAACACAAAATAACCTTCTAGCTAACTGCCAGCATGGTTTTAGACCTTCACACCTCCACTGCCCTTCTCTCCTTTACAGATACTATCAACAAACACCGTAGTCTAAACAAACTCTCTTCTGCCCTATTCATTGACTTATCTAAAGCCTTTGACATGGTGAATCACCAAATTCTCATTACCATAATAAAATCCCTATCACTTGATACATCCTCCATAAAGTGGTTCCAGTCCTACCTTGACAATAGACAACAGGCAGTACTATGGCACAAGTCTCTCTCTACCCATTTACCAGTCAACCTCGGTGTCCCCCAAGGATCCATCCTTGGACCTCTACTTTTTTCCATTTTCATCAATGACCTCCACCTAGCCATCCCTCAAGCTTCATGTATACAATATGCAGATGATTCCACACTTATATGCTCAGCCTCATCCTCTTCAGACCTCCTATACCTTACCCAACAAGTCTTCAACACAGTAGAGAAATGGTTCACTCATAGATGCCTTCTCTTAAACCCCAAAAAGACTAAACTCCTTCTTTTCTCTCCCACTAGTAAATCCCCCCCATTGGATTTCTCAGTCACTTCTACCAACAAAACTATTATATCCCCTGAAGCTACTACTAAACTATTAGGAGTCACCATCGACAATAAACTAAACTTTGATATACATATAAACAATACTATAAAATCTGTTAATAAAAAATTAGGCTCCCTGTATCAGATTAAATATTTTCTCCTACCCTCTGCTCGTACAACAATAGCACACACACATCTAATATCTCCTCTTCTATATGCCTCACCTATCTTTACTAAACTATCTAAAAATAACCTCAGCAAACTGGAAAGATCCTATAATAACATCGCCAGATTTGCCACAGGAAACCCATTTCGAACCCATCATTGCCTCAATTTAAAACAGCTAGGCTGGCTTGAACTACAGAACCTAATTAATTTCCATCAACTAACTATAGCTCACAAAACCCTTTACACACCATCCAAAACACCTGCTCTATCCACACTAATCACTCCCTACAAAAACCTAGATTCCCTAAGGTCTTCACATAAACTCATAGCAAATTCTACCAAAACAAACAACAAGTCCGGTGACTCTCTTTTTTCTAATACAGTAGGGAAAGCCTGGAATCTTCTACCAAATGATATTTCTACACTTCCCTCACTGTCCAGTTTCAAAAACAATCTGAAAGTATATCTCAAATCTCACTGGCTATGTCATTGCTCCAAACCTGACTAGCTCTATAGTCGCCCTATACTCTGATCTTCCCCTTCTTTCCCTTCAGGAAGAAAAAAAAATGTTTTTGTTTTTTGGGATATTAACTGCATCTACTGTTAAGATTGGATTCTATACTGACAATTTACTTAGAAGTGTTATAATTATCCTGTAATTCAGTCTGTTTTATGCTTTTTTTTTTGTATTGTTTTGTTTATATGTTTGATTCATAGAAATTAGTTAAATTAACTGTATTTACCTAGGAGCTTTTCTCCCCGGGCCTCTACTGAAAATGGACATGTATCCAGTTAGACTAGCCTGGTAAACAAATGTAAAATAAAATAAAATAAATAAATAAAATATTTAACATAGTGTAAGACCCACAGTAGTGGTGCTGCGGTAGCGTTGTCGCCTCACAGCAAGACATTGTCGCGTTCGATTCTCAGCTAGAGCGTCTTCTGTGTGGAGGCATGCATGAATGGGCATGCCTTCGTTGAAGGTTGTACATCAGGGCTGGTAACTTGGCACGTAAAAATCTACTACCAAACATTAGCGGACCGGAGTTCCGCTGTGATGACCCCTATCCGGGATAAGCCGAAAGAAACAACAACAACCAGCCTCCTTTGTTATCCCTGTTTAACACAATCTTATCAATAATAAGAAAATGAAGCATTGCAGTTTTGTGCTGTAAAGTATGGCTATATAAAGCATTCGATCCTCTGGTACATCTAGTGTCACTATGATGTTCAGAAGTCCTGAGTTTCAATAAACGTGAGGTTTGTCCAACATAGAATGATCCCAGTTACCCCCATCAGGGGTAATGTATAATTAGTGACAATGGGATTGGCAAGGTCAGTCTATAAACAAATAGGATAGGTTACTTCAAGCACATAAAGGGAAACTGGCTAGGCTTAAAATGGCCCACAAGGGTAGCTAGTCTAGTACTTTCCTATGAACATGTTAGAAAAATTTCCTCCAAGTCTAGTGAATGCTGATTTCCCTTGGCATCAGGGGTGAAGAGAATTGGTCAGCACCCCTTAGTTAAATCTAGGGTGGACAGAAACCTTGCTTTGTCAAGGCTTTATATGAGCCAATCAAGTCTGGGCATTGGATAAGCAACAGATGTGGATCTGTCATTCAGTTGCCAGAACTCATTACTAAATTATATGGAGCTGTCAAAATTAAGAACCAAAATAAATCAGACTGTTCTGTTTACTGGGGGACTCCTAATTTATGCACTTTTCCACTTCTTCACTTATTGTTTTTATTTGGGACTGTGGAATTCTCTATGGTTTTACAAGCAGGTTTCCCTAGGCAACGTTTTAGTATCAAAAGAAAAACAAAATAATGAACAAACACAATGTTATTCCAAACTTCCAATAACATCCAGCGAGTGTTTTCATCTTTCATAAGACTTCTTCAGACTGAATGAAGGATATAAAACACCACATTATATACACTACCAAGTGAACTAAAAAAAAAATCAGAATAATTAACCAATCACTCAATTACTGCCTGTTTTAATGTCTAAGACTTTTCCTCTTTAAATAAATGTTAAAATTCTCTCTTGTCATGTAATCCTGGAGGGTAGCTGGCATCTAATCTTAGTTGCCAGCAATACTCTCTCCAGTCTAATTCGTCTTCAGCATCTAATCTATTAGCAACTTTTGAAACTTGAACTAAAACTAAAACTTCAGGGAAACCTTTCCATTTGGTTTCATAATAATGCTTTTCCCAAGCATTGTTGACATCTGCTTTAACTATAGCATACACATGCTCATATATCCTATAATTCAATTTTCTTGTGCTTCTCCCCAAATAAGCTGGACAAGCAGAACACACAGATAAATAAATATTATACTTAGATTTGCATGTGTAAAAACCATTAATAAAAACATTTTTATGTTTTATCTTAAGGTCATCTATGTCCATTTTCAAAATAAGAGAAATACTTGCAACTAAAGCATTTAAACATCTACTTTTTTGCCCTCCTTACAATTACTGTTAAGATTAGCCTGAAAAATATTTTTTAATTTTTCCCTCTCTTATTAACAAAAACAGGGGCATCTCCAACAGCTTCATTCACTTCAAGAAAACTTCTCAAAATTTTCCAATTTTTCTTCATAATTTCTTTTATTTGCTTACCATCTAGGGAATATTGCAATAACGTACCCATTTTTATAACTTTCATAATTTCGTCTTATCTATTTTGCCAATAGTGTTGTTATTCTTTTTCCAAAGCATACTGACCTCCTGGAAGCTTCACTGAACCATCTCTTTCGGATAAACTCTAGCCATTAACTTTGAACATAAAGATACCCCTTCTTTCTTAAATAATTCATCACTATCTGTTAGACTGCTAATTCTTTTCAACTGCCCCTTAACAATATTATTTTTAATACTTATAGTATGCATGCTACCAAAATCGAAATATGAATTATTTTTACTTTTTTCTTATAAACTTCAACATCTAAGTAATACAAATTTCTTAAACTATAACTAAAAAAATTCAAATAATCACAGGCAGAATTTAAATATTGCATAAATAATCTATTTAAGCTACCTTGACATACTACAAAAAGATTGTAAAGTGACCATAATATATTGTCATAAAACCTACTATATTTAATAATCTCCTTCTCCCAACCTATCATAAAAACACTGGCATAACTGGGGGCTATAGCTACCCCAATAGACACCCCATTTTTCTGCTGGAAAAAGGTTCCATTAAACTCAAAAAAATTATACTATAAAATAATATCCATTTCCATAATAAGCATACACATATTTTCACAGAAAAGACCAGAGCATAGTAACTCAATTCTCGCATATTCAGCCCCAATATCATTAGGTATCATTGTATACACTGACTGTATATCCAGTCACTAAATAATCATCATCATATAAATTTATAGTCCTAACTGCCTCTCTGAAAGCAAATTTATATCATACAAACGATTCACTTTTCACTACTAATTTCTGTAATTGCTTATCTACAAATATGACCAGGGCTTTAGTTTTGCTTCCTCTACTGGCTACAGTGGGCCAAAAAGGGGGATCATCTAAAGAATTATGTAGTTAGGGCAAGCTGAAAATTGTACTTATTTTAGGACTCTGTAGAAAGATAAGTAGCTAACTTACTATCAGTCCTTCCCTCACAAACCTATTCATTAACTACTGAATCGATAACATTATAAGATCTCTTAGTATCTGTAAAATTTACTTTTTGTAATACTTGGCATCCTACAGCACACAATCTATCTTATTTATATAAAAATGTTGTCTAAAACAACAATAGCATTCTCTTTATCTGGTTTAATAATTAAAATGTTAATATCGTGCTTCAAACTTTTTAAGGCTGAATGCTCTTTTTTAGTCAAATTGAAAAACTTTGCTTTTGGCTTATTACATAATTCTCTAAGCTGCCTTTCAGTAACCGTTAAAAAGGCATCTAATTCATGTCTTAACAGAGGATTGTATACACTCGGTTTACAAAATATACTACTATTAATCTCATTGTTTTTAAAACAAATTTCAAATTCAGCTTCCAAATATAGTCCCTTAGATCATTAATAATTTCACACAGTTCAGCTTGTGCTGTAGGCACAGAAGTCCAACCCTTTCTTAAAACCGGAACTTCATTAAAAGATGATGTCTTTTGAGAGCAGTTAACTACCTTAAAGTCAGTCAATATAAATACCTTCTATTTCTGCACACTCTTCTTCCTCCCTCTTAATTTCTGAGAGTTGTTTCTGTACTGCTTGTTTGCTCCTTGCTTGGAACTGGCTTGGGAACTTCGACCATTTTCATACCTTCTTTCAAAATCATTGCCAGTAGATTTGCCGTGATTTGTACCTTCAGAAGCTTTCTAAGCTTAAAGACTCTGAACTTCTCACCTTAACATTCACCTTAGATGAATCATGAAGCACCTGGTTACCATCAGTTGGTTTATTACTGCTGACTTTTACTGAATCAACTAGCTTTCTAGGATGTGTCACACCTCCTTCATAATTGGCAGAATCTCTTTCAATTTTTTTTAGCTTTCTTTTTTCAAAACCTTATTCTCTTTGATCAGTTTGGTTTGTATAAGACAAAATTTGGTATCAAAGTTCTTAGCTGTAATGTCCTCTTTGAGCTTAGAATAACTTATTTTAATTAAGTTATTTAGCTCATGAACATTTTGCTTGTAATAGCCAATCAAAATAGACATGTACTCCATCTCAATGTTTTGGTTGAGCTCAATCCACAGATCAGCGAGTCTTTGGACAACTCATTACCAACTAGCATCTTAATGATTCTCAGCCCCTTCATCACTCTTTATGTTCAAAGTTAATGGCTAGAGTTTATCCGAATGAAATGGTGGGGCAAATCTTTCAAGAGGTCAGTAAGCTTTAGAAAAAGACTACTACTACTAATGGCAAAATAGTTGGGGCTTTAGGGACAGCATTTTGAATGCAGAGGGTTGAGATTCGCTCTGATTGCTCGGTGGCCCCATTTAAACATTTTGAGGATGCTACTGGAATCAGTGTTTGAGAGACAGATATCAGTATTTCTGAATTCTTTGTGCTTTTAGAAAAAGATCTTTTAAAGTTGAAGTGCCTTCAATGGGACATTCTGTTTTTTGAGAGTAGCACTGCAGGTAAAATGGCAAGGACTTTGAGGGGGTTAAATTTTAATAAAAATTTTGGAGAAAATTAATAAAGTGAATCAGTAAAAAAATAAAATAAAATAAGAAAGAAAGTAGAATAAAAATGGCCCACTGCAAATAGAAAACCAGAACCAATCTTTCACAATGAAATGTGCTAAAACTATGGTGGGAAGCTGAAGCTTTTGTAGTTAACCCAGGAGAAGGTATAGATACCAGAAGAATGGTGTTCAGCTAGATGAAGCATGGACTAAAGCCCAGAAACAAGATGTAAAGTAGAATTTACTGAGAAATAAAGTCATTTTTCTGAACTACTTAATAGAATGGATTTAAAGCAGAATTGTATTGAAACTTTGAAATGAAAAAAAAAACAGATACAAATTTGCAAAACTATATAAATACCAAAAGAAAAAAAACAACAAAATAACGAGAAAGCATGACTTTATTCCAAACTTCCAATATCATCCAGTGAGTGCTTTCATCTTTCACAAGACTTCTTCAGACTGAATGAAGGAAATAAAACACCACATTATATACATAACACATTATAATATACTACACTCTTTGAACTTCTCCAAGTCTGGCATGTTCATTATGAGCCTTATATGGCATCCCTCATGTCCTTAACATATATTCCTTAACTACTGACATGGCAGTTTTCAACCTAAGTCTGTAAAGTGTACTTTCATGTTTTTTTTTCCCAGTCTCCTTTCCTATGTACTATAATTCTAATTATCACTGACATACGATACTCCAGATGAGGTCATTCTCATTGAAGATTGGCGTACTTTTGTTACAGTGAAATGGAGGTACGGAAGAAACTGATCCCATTTGTTACCATCCTTTTCTAATGCTTTCTATATTGCATACATCAGAGTACAATTGAAATTTTCCACCGATCCATCTGCATCGTTTGACAGTGGTATGCTGAAGATCTTAAATATTTAATTTGGACATAAATGTGTTACCTGTTCCATGAGTATTTCTTTGGGCATCCATAACCTGGAAAAAAGCAGCAAAAGTTACATTGTTATTGACTTAGCATTCACTTTTCACAAGGGTATGGCTTGATGAAACCCAATAATCATTAAAAAGTGCTGGTAACTGCTACCAGATTTTTTGAACGAAAGTACAAGATCTATGGCTACATATATGAATGGAACTTCAGTGATAGATTTAGGTATCAGGAGCATTCTGATCCCAGAATTTGGTCCCATCTTTGAAATCTTGCCCAACTGTCACATACTTTTCCAACGTCTTTCGTTAGTTAAATAACACTGATAAAATTTTAGCTTTGGTTTTGTTCATCCCTAAGAGTTCTTCCAACTAATGACTTCTTATATCTCCCCCTGAATGTTCTCAGACACTTTACCTATGGCCAAGAACTTACAACTATGCATATTGTTAGTTTCCTGAACATGCTTGGATAAAGCACTAATCCTACTCCTTTTACTAATGTGATAAAAAGGAAGCTGGAAGAAGACTCAGTGAGTACACTGAATATCAAAAAGGCATTAAACATGGCAAAGATGATTTAGTTTGGAAGTTGTCACACTATATGCCATCGGACATGAAAATGAAAGTCTTAAGGAACTTTCATTCATACAGACACAAAATTCAAACTTTGCAGAGGTAATTTTAGACCTAAAGACTTTTACTAGGAACTTAATGTTGAAATTAAATTATAAGAATAATAGTGTATTTGAAGAGGTTTGCACATTTAGAAAATCTAGTACCTTTGTTCAAATTTTAAATCCACTTGTTAATGTTTTTGAAAAATTGTGCTTAGATGATTTATATAGGAAAAAATGCTTGTAATAGAAAACTGTTCAACATTTTAATTTAACCAGAGAGGAACATTTAGCTTTGTGGAATCTGCAGTGCAATACTAACCTTGTTATAAGACCTGTAGATAAGGGTGGGCCCATAGTTGAACTTGATAAATTGTGGTATCAGAATGAGATGAAAGGTATGTTGTCCAACAGTGATTTTTGTACTAACATTTATAAAAGACATATCGAGTCTATCATTTATAGCATTACATGTATGTTTCAAAATCTGTTAAGTAAGGGTATTATAGATAAATCTTTGTTTGAATATTTTTATGGTTCAGCATATACTTATACCTATTATACAGGGCCTACCAAAGCTGCATAAAAATCCTATATATCTCCCTCTGTGCCCACTTGTTGCAGGACACAATTGGTGTACTGAGCCCCTATCTATCTATCTATCTATCTATATATATATATATATATATATATATATATAAACCCATTAGACCTGTTTTGAATTTGTTCTTGCACATTTTGAAAAATACAGAGCATTTTTTAAATGATTTATTCTCGTTTACCCAGGAACATTGAGTTGAAAAGAATGTGTTGCTTGTGACTGTAGTTGTAGTATCTTTATTCAGAGTTATAGCTAACAGTGTTGGTATTATTAGTTTTAAACAGTTTTTGAGAACTTATACTGAGTTTAATGTAGGAAGAATTGAATTGTTATGCACACTTTTAAGTTGTGTTTTGGAAAATAATGTGTTTATTTTCAGAGAGGCCTTTTATTGGCAGAAGAATGGCATAGCTATGGGCACTTCTTGTGCCAATGTAGTTATGGCCGTATGGGAACAAGAATATGTTTTGAAAGGCCCTTACAGTGATTACACATTATTTTACCATAGGTTTGTGGATGATGTGTTCCTGTTATGGAATGAGTCCCTTCAGCTTTTCCATAAGTTTGAGGAATACATCACCAGCACCAATTCATTCGTACGTTTTTCTTCAGAGGTTTCTGAAGAGAGTATTAATTTTCTGGATGTTAAGGTTGTTACTGAAGGGGCATGTATGATATCTACGCAGTTATTTAGGAAACCATGTCACTACAACCATTTGATATTCAGGGAGAGTATGCATCAACCTCATATATTTAAAATGTAGTTAAGAGTGAGGTTTTCAGGGTGTCTAGGTTGAATATCCATGACCAAGACTATTTTGATCAGAATGAGAATCTAGTGAAGGCCTTCTCTGATAGGGGCTATAAAGTAGGTGAAGTTATTAAAGCCAATGGAAAAGTCACAATTCTAAGTACTAGCAAGGCTAAGCCATATTTCTCTAAAGGAGACACTAACAATGCTAAAGAAAATATGGCAGTGAGAGCAAGGAGGTTAAAAGTTCCTATGTTCTAGTGTAATGATATGAAACTGTAATTGAAGGTTATTAGTAAGCAGTGGAATATATTAACCACAGACTGAAGAAATAAAGGAAATAGTAGACTCCAAACCTTGGTTTCATTTAAAAAATATGACGTCCTTAAAAAGACACCCTAGGTGTAAGATTAATAACTGTGATATAAGAGCCACTGTACCATGTGGCAAATGTGCAGACTGTAAGTTTATAGATAACACTGGTACTTTCCTGCATCCAGATCAAAAAAGAACCTATACATGTAATGTTTTTGTCACCTGTGAGTCTGCACACATTGTATATTTAGCATACTGCACATTATGTTATACATTTTATGTAGGCAAAACAGAAAAAAAGCTTTAAAAGACAGGACAAAAGAACACATTTATCACATTAGTAAATGAAGTAGTATTAGTGTTTTATCCAATCATGTTCAAGAAACAAACATAATGCATAGTTTTAAGTTCCTGGCCATAGGTAGAGTGTACGAGAACATTCGATGGGGGGGGGGGGTATAAGAAACTTAACAGAGTAGTTAGAAGTAAAATGGACCATTAGGCTTAGAGGTGACCATGGACATATTTTAAATAGGTTCATAGGTGTATACTAGGCTAATAGCCCTGGAGCCTTTACAAGTGTAGCCCATAGGATTACCCTGGCATTGTGCCATCTGACCTTAGTTCCTAGTGCCTCTGTCGAGGACAGTTACTGGAGTTATCCCCGGGGTGAATTTTCTATTTCCCATGCACTCATAAAGATTTCTCTTGAAGAGGGCCATTGAGGTGCTCCGTTTGACATGTAAGGGAAAGTCTATTCCATAGCATGGGCAGTGTCTGGATTAAGAACCTGTCCCTCCAGCATGTTCTGTTGACTGTGTTAATGAGGTTGAGGTCTGGAGTGTGTGGTGTGGAGGGATTGGGATTTCTTTAGATGTAGCATTTCTAACAGAACTGAGTCAGACATGGCTTTGTAAGTCAAGCAGAGATCACCTCTAAGTAGGCGATATGAGAGAGAGAATAGCTAGAGTTTTTTGAGTCTGTCTATACAGAACAAGTGTTTAAGGCCTAGGATCTGCTTTGTGAGGTACTTTTGTGGATTTTCCAGTAGTTGCAGGTGTCTAGTGAGGTACATGCCAAATGGGGCATTGTACTCGATGACTGGCCTAATGAGGGATGAGTAGAGGGAGGCAATGACCTCTTTCTTCCTGGATGCAAAACCCTTAGTAATGAGATGTGCCACATAGAAGGACTTTCTGACCATAGTGACAATGTGGTGGTCAAAAGAGAGATTGCTGTCAACCTCTTCCCAGATCTCTTATAACATCTCCTGTGTTCAGTGGACTACAATCAATGTGGTAATTCATGGGAACCAAGTTTTTCCCAAAGGGGAGAATGACACATTTTTTGGCATTGAGCTTAAGGCCATGGTTCTGATACCAGTTATTGGTCTCAGTGAGGTCTTTCTGTAGAATGTCAACATCACTTGGGGAGTTAATAATAGCTCCCAACTTGCAGTTGTCTGAGAACTTTGTCAGCCAGAGTCCCTTCATGTTGGCCTGGACTTCAGTGAAGTAGATACCAAACAGGAGAGGACCTAGGAGCAAACCCTCTGTGACTTCACTCATGAATGGTCAGCAGTTTGACTTGGAGTCAGCTACTTTCACACTGTGGGTTCTATCCGTGAGCCAGTTTGTAGTCCACCTAGTGATATAGGGGTTGATGACTAGCTTAATGAGGTTTTCTATGATTCCTGAGTGGGAAATGATATCAAATGCCTTAGCCAGATCAAGTTAGGCTGTAAGAACCACCTTGCCATCAGCCACAGCTCTGGTGACTGACTCAAAGAAATTGTCCAGGTTGAGCAGGCATGATCTACCCTTCACAAAACCAAACTGTGTGGGATCCAGAGTTTGGAGATTCCGTATATCCTTGTTTATTAGGTCCATGATGATGTGTTCTACAGCTTTGCATATCAGACTCATCAGGCTAATGGGGCGATAGTTTCCAGGGACTGTAGTTGCTCCTCCTTTCTGAAGAGGGATTATTGAAGCAGTGCGCCATTCGGTAAGGACAAAGCCTCAGGTGAGGCTGAGATTGAACAGGACACACAGGTAAAGTGCCAGTTCACTCTGTAGTTCATGTAGAACACAGCCAGGGATATTTTCAGGTCCCATAGAAGCTGTATTCTTAGCCTTGGACAGTGCTGTTTTAACCTGTGCAGCAATAATACTGGGAGCCTGGCAATCTACTGGTATTGTGATTGGCCTTTTTGGGGGAGGGGGGTAAAGTTGGTACTGAATCTGTAGGCCAGTATATTGGCAATATTTGTTGGCTTGGTATAGGAGGTACCATTGTGCAGGAGCTCAGAGCAAATCTGGGTATTGCCGTGGCGATTCTTTACACAACTATAGAAGGCCTTGTCATTATCTTTGCTACCTGCTTCAATTCTGTTTTCATGGCTAGCTTTAGAGAATTTGATGAGGGATCTCAACTTTTTGTTGAGGCTGATAAGGGAGTTTTTCCAGTCTTGGTACTTCACCTTATTCTCCATCACTTTCCTCCTCCTGTTGTAAAGTTTGTCTATGGCAGGTAACCACCAGATTAGCTTCCTTTTTTGGAAGAGAGTGTCTTGGTTCTATTTGGTATGCAGAGATCCTTGCATTTGTGTACGTGTTCGTACAGTGCATTGGTGTATGATTCGGCTCTCATGCAACTATTCTCCATTTGCATGGGTGCCGTGAATTTAGCCTCCTCTGTTTTAGCTTAGTTAGTTAGCTTTGTTGAAATTTTTAATGGTGATGACCTTTACTGGGTGGGATGTGGTTTAGGGATGTGGATTTTCAAGGAGATTAGTTTGTGGTCAGATCTAACTAGGGAAGAGTTGACTATTGGTGCAGAGCAATGGTCTCCCATGTTAGTAATGACCAGGTCAAGGATGTTGCTACCTCTAGTGGGGGTAAGAATGAGCCGGTCCAGGGCATTGGCATATCGCCTACTCCAAGGTGATCTCTGCCTAACATATAAAGCTATGTCAAACCCAGAGCTGTTGGACATGCTACACCTAAAGAAATCCCAATCCCTCCAAGCTACATGTTCTAGGGACCTAAACCTTGTCACCACAATAAACAGGACATGCTGGAGGAATAGATTCCTGTCCCAGAGACTTCCTATACTCTGGAACAAGCTACCCATCTATGTCAAGCAAAGTTCTTCATTAGCACTCTTCAAGAAAAATCTTGATGAGTGGATGGGAAATAGGAAATACACCCCGGGGATCACTTCTGTGTCTCTGCTGGACAGTGGCACAGGAAAATAACTTTCTTGGGTGGCGTAAGCTATGGTACCATGCTGGCTAGGCTTACATAGGCCCTTGGGCCGATAGCCTAGTACCTACCTATGAACCTAAGTGTATTGGTACATGAGTAGTTTTCCCAGTTAATGGAGGGGTAGTTGAAGTCGCCAAGTATGAGAGTGTCAGGTTGGACCCTAATCTTCTCCAGGGTGCTTAGGAACATGGAGTATGAATCTTGGGACAGGGCTGGGGACCTATAGCAGACTATGACCTGAATTGGTGTCTTACCCAGTGTTAGCTGCACCTGAAGTATCCCTGATGCATTATGTTGGGTTACCAGTCTGGAGGTGTGCTCATCCTTCATAAATATGGAAACACCACCACCTTTGGAGCTTCAGTCCAAGTTCTGAGGCCGAAAGGTGCGGAATAATTTATAGCCTATTAGTGCAGGGGTGCTTCTTGCTGCCTTGAACCAGGTGTCTTTTACAGCACAAATGTCAATGTTCACCATTTTATGGAGTGCTTCGAGTGAGTGCATTTTGAGATTTAGATTTCTAGCATTGAGCAGCATGACCCTCAGAATGCATTTGTTTGTAGCTGTTACGGTGGTAATTTGGTCTTTAGAACACCACCTAAAAATGGCGCTATAGGGGTGGCAAGAGCCTTGGCCATTACCCGGATGCTCAGGGGTGACAGATGCAGGCCATCTCTGGCAAAGCATTGAGGTCTGTCAATCATGTCCTCCCAGGCAGACAGATATTGGAGCCCCTTAGAATGACACCAGAAACATAGCCAATTGTTGAAATCAATCATTTTCTGCTTGTACTGAGGTATCATTCTGGGTGATGGGAGGATGCTGCTCATGGCTAGAGTCATACCCACCTGGGCTACATAATCTGAGAGCTCCTCCATTTCTCTCCAGGAAGGTACATCTCAGGTCATTCACACCCACATGTACAATGACAGAGTCATATTTGGACCTGGGTGCATGTGTTATGTGGTGGATCCTGGCACCTGACAGGCAGCTGACTGATGCTTTCTCCTTATTCAACCTAGTGAGTTGGACATCAGTGTGCTTCAATATTGAGTCACCTATAACTAGTGTGTTGGGCATGCTGCTTTGCCTTAGGGGCTTTGGTTGAGTGATACACTGTGTAGGAGAGTTATGTGTCTCGTGATTAGTGTTATGTTGTGGTGGTAGAGTGCATTTCTGCTTTGGAGGTCTCTGCTGCTTAGGTAGATTTTTATTGAGAGCCTCCATGAAGGTGGGTGTGTGGTTTGTGTTTTTATGTGAAGGCAGTGCTGATGTGTGATCTGGAGGGCTGTTTGTTCCATGTGGTGTGGTGCAAGTGTTGACCTTCTCCTCTTGACCAGCTATTTCAGTCTTGGCCGGAGAGTGTGTGGCTTCCAATTTGGATATACAAGTGCATCTCTCACAAGTCTTGTTGTTGGGTGTTGGGAAGTAGGAGGAGAGGGTTGTCAGTGTACATGAGGCAGTTGCTACATTGCCTCAGGAGGCCCAAGTTCACCAGGTTAATAGGGGAAAGCACAGGGTAATGATGTTTAGACATGCCTGGAGGGGTGGGCATTAATAATAAGTACTGGAGCTGTTTCCTTGTAGAATGTTTAGTGCTGGTAGCACTTTTGTGTGCTACAATAATTGCTACAAGATGTCTGGTAATGTGCTAAACTAATAAGCTAGTAAAAGTGCAGAAGAGGAGAGAACTAACAGATCTAAAGGAAAAAAGAGCAGACTATTTGGCACAGCTCAGAATCTTACAAACAGTCCTGGATACAGCAAATCTGTATCTGGACTAGACTAGTTACAGGAAAGGTGGGAAATGAGCACAAAAGCAGGCTTTTAAACCATAAAGGTGAAAGAGTTGGAAAAACTGCCCAAACAGCCAATAAACTACAATTTCTGGGCAAGAAACCACTCCGCTTGTGGCAGATAGGCTACCTAGTGCTTACCACTCCCACCGATAAGCTAGAAGGCTTCTTTCAACATAGAAAGGCTTGGAGGGCTCAGAAGCTTACTAACAGTCCTGGTTACAGCAAATCTGTATGTGGACTAGACTAGTTACAGGAAAGGTGGGAAACAAGTGCAAACAAGGGCTTTTAAACCAGAAAGTTGAAAGAGATGGAAAGACTGGCCAAACAGCCAATAAATTGTAATTGCTGGGCCAGAAACCACTCCTTTTATGGTAGATAAGCTACTAGTGCATACCACTCCCACTGATAAGCTAGAAGTCTTCCCTCCAACACAGCAAGGCTTGGGGGTCTCAGAAGCTCACATACAGTCCTTGATACAGCAAGTCTGTATCTGGACTAAACTAGTTACAGGAAAGGCAGGAAACAACCTTAGACTTTTTTTTTACAGAAAAGCAGCTAAAATAGCACTAAAAACAATACAAATGCATTGCACTTGAGTGTGCAGCAATATTAAAGAAAATACAGTTTAAATATATGCAATTTATTCAAACTGTGTTCTGAACTGAATTCAATTACTATTTTATTCAACTATGGACAGTTAAAAAGTGTCAACAAATATACTTATACGCTCTATATTTTCAGATTGTTTGAGAAGAACACAAGGAGATTCTAGCAAAGTTTTTTTTTCAGTAAAGTGGAAAGGGAGAAAGGAGTAACAGAAGATAATTCAAGGTTAAGAAGCTAAGTGGGTTGGCCTTCTCAAATGTTCTCTCTATATTTGGCAGACTGAGCTAATGACACTAGACTGGGAGGAGTGTCCCAGATCAAATGTATAGTAGAGGCGGGCCAACTGCAAAGGCACCAGCTATTACAGCTAATAGCTACAGTATTTTAGGCAAAAAACACTACAAAAATGTTTATCAAACAAATAAATATACAGTTTTGTTAACTATCAGTAAAACAGAAAACAAAATGCAGGCACCAAGAAAAGCAATCTCAAGCAAATTAATAAATGCAGCAGTTTTAAGTAAAATAAAATGCTGACACCAAGAAAAGCAAGCTCAATCAGATTAATAAATGCAGCAATTTTAACTAAAACAAAATGCAGACACCAAGAAAAGCAATCTCAAGAAAATTAATAAATGCAGCAATTTTGTTGACTATGACTGATAATAGATTAAGTGCCAAAAAATATACTTATAGGCATTATGTATCAAGATGTCTATTGAATCAGTCATGATGGAGTTCCTATTAAACCAAAGTTAAAAGCATGACCTTTATGTAGGTGAATACTATGTGTTTTATGCATAGACAGTTTTATGTGAATAAATGAGATTGTATGTTTTTATATATATTTTTATTGTTAGATATGCATATTTGTATATATTTTTTCTATATAGGTTCATAGATTAGTACTAGGCTAACTGCCCTTGTGGACCATTTTAAGCCTAGCCAATTACCCCATGTGAGAATCAAACCTTGTACCTTGTGTTTGTAAAGTAAGCACCTTAACCATTATACCAACCTCCCTTCCAATTGTTGGATGTGTCTGGACAGATGCATGCCAAAGAATGGATTATATTCAATGACTGGCTTAAGAAGGTTAAGCAAAGGGAGATAATGATACCCCTAGATCTAGGCAAAAAACCTTTGTGTATAAGCTGTGCAATACAGAAGGGCTTTCTTACAACAGTGGACACATGCTGGTCAAAAGTTGGGTTATTGTTCACACAAGTTTCCAAATCTCGAATACCTGGGTCAACTGTTAGGGGCATATTGTCAATGTGATACAATTGCACATTTCTTTTGGCATTTAGTTGCAGTCCATCATTTTGCCACCAGTTATTTATTGGGGACAAACCATCCTAAAGATGGCTAAGGCATTTAGAGATTAAATAATTACTCCTGGCTTGAAGTCATTTGCAAACTTAGTCAACCAGAGCCCTTTGGTACTGGCTTTTACTAAAAACAGATGCCAAACAGGACAGGTCACAGCACAGAACCCTGGGGGCTCCATTGGAAGCTCAACTCTTTGGGGAGGTAATATCCCCTATTTTGATTTCTGCCAAGGAGAACCTACAAAGCAAATTACCTGCATTCATTCTAGGTATTTTACACCCACTGGGGTCACAAAACTGTTAGTGTTAAAAATGCACAACTCTTTTACTGGGTGCTGTCATTTGCAGCTGTATTATTTCTCACCCTGGTAACAAACATCTGATGAGCTTTTTGTGGTCTAAGGGTCCATAAACCTGATAACCAATGACAGCAACTTCACAAATTAGGTAAGCTGTACAGGCTAGGAAATATGATACCCTGTCTCAGGAATGGAAGGAAGGACCTTAAACAGAAAATTCCAATTTGTAAAAATGTTGTGTTTTATATATATATATATATATATATATTTTTTTTTTTTTTTCTTTTCTTTTTTTTTTAAGGATGTGTATGTTTAAGGTGTGTTTGATTCCTAATTAGTCATGTGATTAACTATGTAAGAGCTTGGGTATTTAAGGGACTTCAGTTAGCTGTTGTGCTTATGGATTGTTTGGATTTTCCTGGGTCCATTTGTTTATTTGGAATAACTGTACATCTGTAACTGTCATTGGAGCTTTTTTCCCTGGGCCTCCACTGAAAATGGGCTCTTCATGGCCCAGTGGACTTCCCCAGTTATCAAACTGAAATAAAATAAAATAAATAATAATAAAAATCTGTCATAACCATAATAGATATAATCTTCTTAGGAGCTTCCAAGTCGTCTACAATGGAGTTTTTCCCAACCACTTTCTGCACTGACTTTTTGTTACAGACTTTAACAGGTGGAGTTTTCTCGGAAATTAGTAACAGGTTTATGATGACATAGAACTTCTTCTGTCCTTTTTATATGAAGCCAAAGTCTATGTACTTTTGAATTTTTTGCATTCATCACATTCTCTTTATCAAGACATTATATTTTAACAGGGTTTCAGAATGCTGGCAAACTTTTATTTTTACTAGGGATATATTCAAGCCACAGAATATCTGTGTCTCCCACCATAATTTCCACTGTGCCTTGAAATGAGGGAAGTTTTTTGTCAATTATGGTATTAGCTGTGAAACTAGGTATCAATCATGTTACAATATACTACTTCCTATCTCTATGGACCCACAGTACATTTTTGTCTTGCCATGTGCTTTATGTATACAGACTTTTGGTTCCTTTAATGTGTGTGACCATGTTCCCAGTACCTAGTAACCTAGTTTCACCAATGCTATATATTTGTCTGTCTTGGTGAAAATATATAAAATGGGGATATTACTCCAGCAGTTAGTTTATCACATTCTGAAAGAACATTTTCACTACCAGACTAATAGATAGAAATTACATTTTTGATAGGAACAATATTTGCATTTTCTTTATCACTATGTTGGTAAGAAATTACATTTTTGTTAGATATAACATCCCTATTACTACTTCAAAATGTTTAGCTACCCCACACCACCTTAATAATGTGTACTAACCCTGCCCATCCCTCTAACCTTAACCCTGTACCTTACCTTATGCATTCCTTTACGTAACTAACTTTACAGATCACCAACAAATACTTACCCATCATACTAGACTAACCCACCTACTCATCTGTTTCCCTAACCCTAATCCACTCAAACACACATACTAAAGTTAACCCTTTACTTAACCCATACCCTAACCTTCACCTGCATAGACATATACTCATAGACAGGCATGCACAACACACACACACACAAACAGAAACTCAATCACACAAACACGCACACTATAAAAATGGACTGAGAAGATGTACATTGTGCTATATTGCTTTGTGTTGCATACTACTATTATAAAAAGATTTTTAAAAATGTCTGAGCCCCAATATATACTGAAACAAAATAATGTACAGTATATGCACTTAGTTCAGGTTTAGGCAAATACTTCTCATATAATGTCCTTTTGCTGGAAATACAGAAATAATTAATAGGTTCAACAAGCATCACTGTCACTCTCGCCAAGAATTTAAATAGAGTTTGAGGCTTTCAGATCAAAGTAACCGAAAGGTGGCTGTAAAATTTTAAATCTATCATTGTAAGTCTGCAACCCAATGCAAGAATCAGATCTGTGAAACTGACAGACCTTGTCTTAAAGGTATATAATGAAGGACATAATATAAAATATTAATGTTGTCTATTAATGGCATGATATTGGCACTGGGGTCTTGCCCATGGTATGTATCATCTTGCATAAGCAATTTCAACAACAAGCATGAAAAACAGGAGTTAGTGCTCTGTAAGAATGTGGGACTATGCATATCTGGTATGAATAGGAACGTGTCCAAATGGATAAAGAGCACAGTTGCTCCCAAAACTCATTCATTGTGTTTCAAGCACTGATGACCTCACTGACAGGGCAAGTTATGGTGTACTTTAAAACCTGAAGAGCTTGACATGGTAGATTGTTAATAAGAAAGTAAAGTATTATAGGCTATAGATGATAGCTTTAATGCCCATTTTTTCAGAATGTTCATGTGTGAGTAATGGAACTCCAATGTTTTATGTGTAATGCTAGGAGATCAAAGTAAGAAGATCCCCACACAATATGAATTCTTGTACTAACATGGGAGATTTGACATTCAAGAACAGCTTTAAAACTTATGATGCCTGTAAATAAAGGATGTATTGTCAGCAGTGAAGAGTATGACATACAGAAAGGCTGATTTAGTCTACAGTGGATATAAAAAGTGTACACACACTCCTGTTAAAATGCCAGGGTTTGTGATATAAAAAATGAGACCACAATAAATAATTTCAAAACTTTTCCCACCTTTAATGTCACCTATAACCTGTACAAGTCAATTGAAAAACAAACAAATCTGTTAGGGGAAAAATATAAAAATAAAAAAAGTACAAGAAGCTGGTTGCATAAGTGTGCACACCCTTAAACTAATACTTTGTTGAAGCACTTTCATTCACATGTGAATAGCTGCATAGATGTATCTGTCCCCCTCAGGAGTAAATACAATGCCAAGTTTAAAAATAAATACCTGTAGTGGATGACAACTATAAACAGGCTCTGCAAAAGAAAATTATTGCATGCAATAACAAATGTAACTGTAAAGATGTAAAAGACACTTTTGTTAGACTTAATAAGGAACCCCCGTCCCTGATCAAATCAACTACAGCTAGATATGATGCAAAAATATCATATAGGTACAAGGCAACCATAAAGTCTTCTTTAACTATATTAGAAACCTCGGATAAAATGTCAAAGACTCCAGGTAATAGTAAATTATATCACATACAGACCCTGAGTACATAGCCAAACTACTAGCTGATAAATTTAGCTCTATCTTCACTACCTCTCTTTTCCTTACATTTCCAGATCACATACAGCATCTACAACCCTCCACTCATGTCCATAAGTGCTTTCCAGGGCCAAAAACATGGCTTTGATGGAGTAAGATAACATATCAGTCTGCCTATTTACCAGCCTGAAGAAAAAAAACTATCAAACTAACTACAGAGGCTATTCAATATCAGCCAGCAGGCTTATTCAGGATGGAGGAGGACAACAACACTCATCGCTGTACAAAGGTGGGGCCTCAGTGGATCCAGGTAATTACATTTCCATAAGTCTGACCAGCCTCATCTGTCAGGCAATGGAAAGAATCTTTATGGAAATAATAAATAAGGACTTAGGTAGCATATAAACTCTTTACACAAACAACTTTGGTTTTGTTAAGTGCAGATTCAACTGAATTAACTTAGTCACTTTCTTCACAAAGGTTACTGATGCAAAACAATGAGGAAAGATTGAGACATACCACATATCTGCACTTCAAAAAAGCATTCAATGCAATCCAACACTTGGACATTGTTGATAAACAATCACAGAAAAATGTTAATCTTTATGTAATTCATTGGATAGCAAATTGGCTCAGAAATAGAACCCAAGAAATTAGTGTATGTGGGTCTATCTCCTCCAAAATACCTGTCACCAGGGCTAGATCTAGCATTAGGCAACTTAGGCAGTTGCCTAGGGCCCCATACTGGATGAGGGCCTGGTCACAATAAAAATAAAACTTTTCCACTCCTCATCAATAGCTATACCTTTCCTCAGCTACAGCAGTTTAAAGGATTCCTGCCTGCCACGGAAGCTTTCAGCCACTGAGAGGGTAGGCAGGATCCATGCACACATAGTAAGTTACAGCTGGTGGAAGAGTTGATGCAGCATGGATGGTTAATGGATTTTATTTGCACCAGTTCTCTTTTTTGTATGTGGCAACATCATCTGAAACTGACAAGCACTATGCAGGGAAATTTCCAAGTGGACAAGCAGGTACCTGAGTAAATGCTGGTGTGTGTGTGTGTGTGTGGTTTGAATATATGTGAAATGTTTCACTTAGAGAGAACAGTCTAGTTAATTTACTTTCTCAGACTCAAACCTTTTACCTTGGCTACAAGAGTCAGCAGCCTTAATCCTGTACACTGCCAGATCTTTCCTTTGGTAAACCACTGAGGATTACTGTCAATTATTAGAGTTTCACAGTGTCTGTGTTTCACAGCATATTTGTTTAGAAAGTGATTTAATGAAGTGTGCTCTCATTTGTCTCCAGTTTTGCACAGCATCCCAGATTTTGCCTCATAGTTTCTCCATATCCTTGACTAGGTCTTTTAACCAACAGTGCTTTGTGGTATCTGAAAATTTAAGAGAGACTCCCCAATGCCTCCCTGAGCAGCAAGCCTAGTAATCACTACCAATTAATTAGAGTATTTATGGTGTAAAATAATGAAGGAAATTGATTGCTGTAGACAGAAGTATCATCACATGAGCCTTGTTCTTTGGATAGGATCCTTGGTTATTAGCTTATTAGTAAGGGTATGGCATCTAGCTCAGTAGGTGTGATTATTCCGCTGTATTTTGCACTTAAGAAGCTGATTATCAAGCATAATGCCCATTTTGGTTTGTATCTGCTGTAACACTGAACACAACTTGAATGACTACAACACTTCCTCACTGAGATAATCAGCAGCCTAAATCATAAAACCTTGTTCTTCTTCTCAGCATCATACAGGCTACTGAGGGGCCAAAGTATAGAGCTTCAATGAAAGATGTAGACACACACACACACACACATATATATATATATATATATATATATATATATATATATATATATATATATATTATAATGAATGGAGCTTTGGGCAGTAGCACAGACTCTACATGGTGCCCTATAGGGAAAGAGTTGTACAGACCAACTACTTTGGGCATCTACTGTGGTGCACCGTATCCTCAAGATAGGCGAATATGGATCACAGACTGAGCACCATAGCAGGGCTAGCCACTTGATGGTGTAAACTATGGCCCTAGGTGATTCAGTCATATTGACTAATGTCGCCAAAATGGGAATGGGTAGCTATTAGTGATAAGTGGGTTGAGGACCCGGACTACTCCCACCTATGCCAGGGACCCATGTTAATGCTGGGAGGGTGTACATGTCCCTACTGGCCAGTGTGTGGGACTGTGTGCCCACCATAAAGCCCAGCAGCCCTGGGTCAATAAGCTACTGGCTGAATGGTGTCTAGTTGCCCAGCCTGGGTTACCTGGCATAGCTCTGTTGAGTGAAAGCTGGACATAAAACCAATCAACCTGCCAAACATGAACTAAGACTCGCTACACTTAATGTAGGTTCCCTGACAGGATTCAGCTTGGAAGTGGATTACATGAAGATACAGAGGAGGCTGCACATTCAATGTATCCAAGAGACAAGATGGAAGGGCAGTGCAGCAAAGCCACTTGGCTGCATAGTCTACTACTCAAGAGGGGACAGGTTAGAAATGGTGTGGGAATTGTGGTGAAAGATATGGTTCAGAAGGCAGTGAGGGATATCATCAGAATTAATGACAGACTCATGGCAATCAGACTTCAATGTTCTCCAGTGTAATGATAGGGCAGTATTCATAATCTCAGCCTATGTCCTACAGAAGGGTTGTGATTAGTGAATAAAATAAAGCATTCAGACAGCAGTTGCAGGATCTACTAGATATAGCAGGACAACAAGAACTGGTGTTGATAAAGGGTGACTTGAATGCACATATTGGGACAGAGACAACAGGATATGAGGACTGTCTGGGTCTACATGAGTGTTGCAACAGGAATAAAGGAGGAGAAGCCATTCTAGACTTCTGTCTGGCAAATGGCTTGATAGTAGCCAACACATGGTTCAGAAACAGAGACAGAGAGATACAAGAGTTGTCAACATGCAACTCAGGTAGACGTCCTCTTAGTAAGGAAAAGGCAATGGGGTAAAATCCATGACTGCAAAGTCGTCTCCAGTGAACAGTGAAACAACCCACAGCATAAACCACTGGTTGCCACAATCAGTTGCAAGTAGTGGTCAGTGAAGGTTTTAAGGTCAACAGAGACCAGGATGAAGACCTGGAAGTTGACTGGAGAGAAAGTACAACAGTTCAAATAATTACTCAGGAATCTAGCACCCCAAGAAGAGGAGGAAATAGGTTGAGTTGAAGAAGAATGGCAGCACCTCAAAACAGCATGTGTTAAGACTACAGAACAGATATTTGATCGAGCCAGGTATGGAAATAAGGTACTTAAGGAAAGCTGGTGGTGGAATGTAGAAATCCAGGAAGTGATCAAAAGAAAGGAGGAATGCAGGAGAAAATGGGATATACTAAGACTGGCCAAGCTAGAAGGAATACTGGTTGGCTAACAAAGAGTCTAAAATGAGTTGCAATAGCAAAGAATAGGGAATCACGACCACTCTATCAACCTCTGGAAAGTGACTCAGTAGGTGGTACAAAGAAACTATATTAGGTTTCAAGGCAAAGTCAGAAAGATAAAGAAGATAGTCAGACACCCTTCATAAGGGATGCCAGCAACACCCTGTTCACCAGTCCAAGGGGCATCAAAGTCAGATAGAAGGAGTATTTCCAGCAGTTTCTGAATGAAGAAAACCCCATAGAAACTGTACTGCCCCAGAAACAGTCTACAATGAGAGAAGAAGAGGAGCCCACCCTAGAAAAAGTAAGAATAGCACTAAGGAAAATGAAGTCAGGAAGAGCAGCAAGCTTAGATGAGGTCATAGATGATATGATAAAGAAGTTGGATGAGACAGGGGAGAAATGGCTCTTGAGGGTACTCCTATCAGTGTTGAGAGAAAGGCATTTCCCAGATGACTGGAGAATAAGCATACTCATGCCAGTGTACAAGAACAAAGGGGACATCCATAACTGTGGGCAGTACAGAGGCATCAAACTCTCATCACATTGCATGTAAGTTCTGGAAAGGGTGATTGATAAATGGATATGCAGAGTAGTAGAATGTAAGATGGGAGATGAACATTTTGGATTCAGATCAGGGTGCAGCACAACTGACCCAATGTTTGCAGTGAGACAGATAGTTGCGAAGAAGCTAGAGCTGAGGAATGAGTCTAACTGGGCATTTCTAGCCTTGGAGAAAGCATATGCCAAGCTGATCTGGGCAGTACTGTGGTGGTTCGAAGTCTCACAAACATTGTTAGAATTAGTGCAGGCTATGTACAAGGGGCCCAATGACTCAAGTAGAAACAGTATTCAGCCTCACAGAGGTGTTCCCAGTGAGAGTGGGTGTACACCAGGGTTCATTTCTGAGCCCACTGCTGTTTACACTGATGATGGACTACATTAGCAAACAGGCTGGAGAGTACAGATCAACAAAGTTACTGTATGCAGATGATGTGGCATTATAGGCAGACTGTGAGCAAAAACTTAAGCAAAGTATAGGGAAAAGGAATGCAAAACTGAAGGCACGTGGGACGAAACTAAGCACAGATAAGACAGTGGTAATGCAAGCTAACTATGGAAATCAGAAGAAGGTGAGAATTGAAATAGTAGGGAAGACAGTGGAAAAGGTAAATAGCTTAAAGTATCTGGGAGGGGTGGTTGAGGAGAAGGGAGGTCTGAATGAAGAGATCAAATCTAGAATCAGAGTGACTGCAACCAATTGGCGTAGAGTTGCAGATGTAGTCTATGACAGAAGAACTCCAAAAAAGCTGAAAAGTAAGGTGTACAAGACAATGGTGTGATCAGTACTACTGTATGGTACAGAAACCTGGGCTGTAAAAGCAGAGTAGGTGAGAAAGCTAGAGGTGATGGGAAAAAAGTGCCTGAGAAGGGTGGTAAGATGCACACTGTGGGACAAATGAAGAAGGACATAAGAGCAGAAGCCAATGTAGCTGCAATTACAGAAAAGATAAAAGAGAACAGATTACAGTGGTTCAGACACATGCAGAAAAGTAGAAGACAGTCTGGTGAAGACGATTTGGGACAGACAGGAAAAAGGTAAGAGGAAACAAGGACATCCAGCAAAGAGGTGGATGGATTATGTGAAAGCACATCTGCGACAGTCAGGTATGAGTGTTGAAGAAGGCAGGAGTGTGGCACTGAATCTAGAGAGATGGTGACAGTTAACATGATACCCTGACCATATGTAGAAATAAAAATGGGAAAAAGGGGGATGATGATGATGATGATTTTTTGTGTGTGTGTGTGTGTGTGTGTGTGTGTGTGTGTGTGTGTGTGTGTAGTACAGAAGACTAACTGGCTTTTTGTTTGAGCAAATGCACATAGAGAGAATACAGGTGTGTGCGATCATGAATAATATTAAACTACATGAATACAGTTTAATGACAAGTTCTTGGAGTTTCCCTTGGATTTGTTTGCGATGGGGTCAATTTGTTTGGTTATGGTGGAATATGCTGTAGCCCTTTTCTTTACTAGTAAACATTTCTATTATGTAATAATTGTGTTTGTGAGTGTGCAGCTGAAATGAGTTTTGTGTTTAGGGCGATTTCTCCCTTGTCTGAGATGGACTGACATTAGTTTGGGGACATATGGGGGTCTTCACCTGCACATGGGGGGATGGTACAGTGGCTTACATTGTGGCAAAATTGTTTTTAAATACACACACACTCACACATGCACATGTGTGTATATTTATATATACAAGTATGGATATAGTATATGCTGTTTCTTAATTCTGTGTTTGAGTGTTCTATAACAGGTGCATTCATAGATTTTTGAATTCAGGCTTTCTTTTTCTTGTGTGTTAGATGATATAATCATATATATGTCTATGTGTGTGTGTGTGTGTGTGTGTACTCGCACACATATATTCATCCCTCTAGCTGTTTATTTTTCATGCATAGATGATGGCATGAGGTTGAAATAGTTGTTTTACAGACATTTGATCTTCATTAATGGTATCTACACACAAACTATAGGTAGCATGTCATAACTTCATGAAAGTGATAGCTAAGAAAACTGTGCTTATATTAAGACTAGTTTAAGTGCCTTATTTGTTTTAAGGTCTGAGTAGGGTTAAAATAGTTAAGGCACTGGTCTTGGTAATTATAATAGTTATAATACAGGATAAGTGTAGTTCCATGGACTATGTCATGAATACACTGCTTAAAAGCTGGACATATTATGATACATAAGGATTATATTAAAATTAACCAGTTTAATAAGTTTTACACACATGCACAGAAACACGCACACACAGGCAGACACACTTGATGCATACAAATGCACATAAAAACAAAATTAAAATCAGCCAACTATATTAACAAAATTTTTTTATGTAGAACAGCTGCACAATAATACACCACTCAAGCCCAGTGCTAAGACTTGTAGAGCTGTTTTATGATGAATATTACACTTTCGATCTAGCTATAGCTATCCATATTTTTAATTGCGCATGCACTCCATAATTCAAGTGTTTCTCATTTCAAGAAAAAAGCCTGTGGAACAGAAAAAGTTCTCTCAATATTATGGATTTACATCAGCTAGGGAAGATGTACTGTTTTAGTTCATTGAGGCTATTGGTACATCAAGAACGCGTTACAAAGTTGTGAACTGAATTATTGTTCTGGTGAAAAGATTACACATGCAGTCATTCTTTAGGGCAAAAGAATGGACTGGATTACTGTTTTATATTTGGGGGGTATAACTTTATCGAGAACTGAGAGGAACAAACAGAAGGGAAGGCTTTTTTCACTCAACAGTAGTTAGATGCACAGTAGCCACTTATTGGAATGTGACTGTCTTTTGATGGTCAGATGTTGTTAGTGTATACATTACTCATCATAATCACTACTGATTTTATTTCACACATATAGCTATACAAAGGCCTTTGTTTAAATCTGTTAAAAATTTGTGGAGAAAAAAAAACATTTGTTGGGAAATTAAAAGAAAGACGTACACTTCTGTAGTGTCAATTTCTTCTTTTTCATTTCAAAAAGGAAAGACTCTAGGTAATAATTTAGAACTTGAACCCCATCTTTATATTATCAAAACATTAAGATAATATAGATTGGGGAAGTTCTGTTTTGAAGAGAACACTTACTGCCCACACAGAAAGTTGCACTGTGCTAGGTAATAGTTAAGCTGTCTGGCAGAAATTCACTTGAAAAGTTCTCAAAAGGAGAACAGAAAGAAATGAACAAAAGTTCAAGTGGCTAGACATTACCCTTTTTATCTTCTAGTAAGCACAATTTACTGATTATTTCTTTATTCTGAAATACGGCATGTAAAAAGGCTTAGCGATACTTAGAAAAAAAATATATCCAAGGGGAAAAAAGCAGCAAAACTTTTGTAGTGTGTTATGTGAGAAAGTAAATTACATAAAATTGGTCACTGAACAGCTATATAACTTTATGACTGCTTTTTACATAGACACAGTTCACCTTGTTTTCAATCACAGCTGTACAGCATTTAGAACACTTTTATAGAGTGATTCCTATAAATGCTGGTAAGAATCAAGAAATTACATGATTATATATGTATATGCATATGTGTATATATAGGGTCTATATTACATCCACGAAAATCCCTTTCAGCGAATGGCTCTTTGCCAAAAGATATCGAGCAAAATCTAACTCCCATGAATGGCCATTCCAACACATTTTTTCCTAGGGGAAAAAATGCTTGGCCATTATTGGGAATTTGCCCTTTTCCCCACTGTAATGCTATCTAGGAGTTGGTATATTTAGCTTGGGGTGGGGTGGGGGGGGTGAAGCCCGCCACTCTGAAGGGTTTTAAATTTTGTCAGGTTTTAGGTTGACCAAGTGTTTTTTCCTGTAAGAAAAAGTTCACTGGAACATTCAAGGGAGTTAGATTATCAAGGGAGTTAGATTTCACTGATTATCATTCGGTGAACATATTTTATATATATATATATATATATATATATATATATATATATATATATATATATATGTATATATATATATATATATGTATATATATATATATATATATATGTGTGTGTGTGTGTGTGTGTATGCGTCTGTCTATATATATAAATATATATAAAAATAAAGGTCCACTTCACATGACTGAAACTCAAAATACTGAATTTCGTTTCACTGAGACCACAATACCTAATTTTCAAAATACTGAAAACTCATTTGATTGACTCTCATTATACTTTAGATTTATATATATATATATATATATATATATATACACACACACACACACCAGTGACTATATAACAATAATAGTCAGGATATTTGTTAAATGAAAACACACTTCCATGTGATGTGGTTTCTTACATTAGTCATTTCTTCAGCTGCAATACTCTTCTGCATAGTTATAATGTAAATACATCCTCTTCCACTCAGTCTACAAATCAAATCAGAGTAGCTGCAGTTGCACTGATGCTACATGAAGTAACGGAAAAAATCAACAATATATCAGTTTCTTTTCTACCATTCCAACATTAGATTACAGCAAGAATATAAAAATAAACTAATTAATTAGTGGCTTTAACTGATATAATTTTGCATATTTTTATAAACATTGTTTTATTTAACCTCATCATATCACTTACGTCATCATGTCACTCTCTCCAATATAATTTCTTTATTTTATTCATGTCTGGTAATCATTAACACCTCTCTTTATCTTCGGTCTGTTTATTAAATAAATGTGAAAGGACATCTTAAACCATCAAATTAAGCAGTTAAGGAAATTTACCTCTAAATAACTTTATAATAGATAGTAGTGCAACTCTTATTTGCCTGTAACTTGACTTCCCTACACATGTTAGCCATCTGAAGCTTGGCCACAAATTCAGGTGATAAATCAAAGCTTGATTAAATGATGAAGCGAAAAGCATACTTTCTTTCTTTATACATAACCTGTATAACTTATGCTACCCACCTGCCCTTTCCTGTGTTAAAGGCAACTGTCTCCAAGCTACACTATCTTGCCTGTCATTAATAGATAATTGACAACCATCCCACCTAGACAACAGTTGTTTCTTCCTCTTCTTCCTGGGGCTCTGGGACCTTCTGGCAGACTTGGAATATTCATTTACAATCATTTGAGATGTTTTTGCCTTCTGGTTTGCATCTGGAGACAATACTTTCTAGTTTGTTTTTAAAAAGTGGAAACTTTGTGAGAATACTGACTGAAGGAAATGTCATGCTTAAAATGCGATCATAAATTCAACTATTTCAGAGATCTCCAGCCTCCACTGTGACTATAGATTCATCCACTTTGGTACTGTCAGTAGTTAGGATGCAGCTTAATTATGATAGCGCACCCATACACAAACACACACACACACACACACACACACACACACACACACACACACACACACACACACACACACACACACACACACACACACACACACACACACGACCTCCCCAAAGAAGCAATATCAAGGTGGAGCTCTAAAAACTTTATTTAACTTCATATTTAACTTTATTTCAGTATGTAGAAAATAGCCTCAAGTGGTGTGTCTTGGCACCCTTATATAACTTTACATTCTTCAGCCCTTCTTCACCACACATCAATAGACAGATAGAAACACTACAGCAGAAAATTTGACAAGCTGTAAACAGGTATCCAGACCTACACAGATTGCCTTAAGGCCCTATCTTTGTAATCCATCTCCTACAGGTTACTGAGAGGTGCTCTATGCTTAGCATATAAGACATCCTCACATCCAGTTCTGATGGATTTCTTGCACATCTGCAAAACAAACAGCACCAGAAACACTAGATCCAAGGAACTGAACTTTGTCTGCGACATAAATAAAACATACTGAAGAGACCGATATGGTTCTTAAACGATCCCAGCACTATAGAATAAGGTCACCGTCTATGTGAAGCAGAGCTCATCTCTGACTCTGTTCAAAAGAAACCTTGATCTCTGAATGGAGAATTGCAAATTCAGTCCAGGTCTAGACCCCATGTCTCTGATGGACAGAGGTCAACAGTAAGTAAATTAATCCCTAACCAACATACCCAATACACACATATAAGCCTAAGCTACCTCTTTACTAACATACCCCACCATATATGCATCAAAGAAACTCAAGAATAAAACTGAGTTGGATTGCACAGCTAGGCTTTTAAAAATCCTGGTGGATATTAGCCTAGTATAAACCTATGAACCAATTTGACTTGAATATATTTTACTCACCCTCTCTCTCTCTCACTAAATACTACTTAGGAGCATATAATTTAACAAGCAACTGCTTCTAGACTCTTTTTATCTTAGTTTTTCCTAAAATCTCTCATCTTAGCCCATAGCTCAAAATAAAACATGAAGGTTTATAAAAAATATGACATATATTTAGACATTTAACATTTAGCTTGATCGACTGTTATGGTAAACTAAATAATGATCAAGCAGGCATCTGACAATGCTGAGAATTGTGGAACATTTAAAGATTTTCCAAATGAATGAGTATTTCAGCTCAGGAGATCTTAGCTATATGACATCACTATTTACTTTAGTGCAGTTCTAATTAGGTCCAGCTCCTTATACGTCATGAACTTTTTAGGCTCATTTATGTGATATAGCAGGTTACCATTAAAAGAAAAAAAACATCCTGATATGGAAGCAAATATATAACCAGCAGGGAGGGCATTAATGGGGAAATAACAGATGGCCCAATGGAGTTATGAGGCCCAACACCAGAGAAAGAGGGCCTCTCCACCCCTAGAAGGTCCAATATTTTCCATAAAATGGTCAACCTGGAAGGCATTCTGGATTTTAGTTAACAGACTGTTAAATGGTTTTGTATTTTTTTTTTCTTAGTATAAATATTTTTTTATTTTATTTTTTCATTTAAAATAGTTCCGCCACTTAATATTTCAAACATGCTGTAGGATATGTAACTGATGGAGGAAAGCTTTTACATTAAAACTGTAAGTAGTCTAAGTATTTAATGTGCACACATACAGATACACACAATGTCCCCTGCAATCACTTCTACCTTCTTGAATGAGTAGACTTCAGATGTTTTATTGTGATTATATGAATGTAAAAAATAAAATCATACAGTAAAAGGCACTGCAAACTTCCATTCCCATACCTCCAAACGGTTCCTAATTCTGGTCTGTTTCCTGAATGTTATTTTCTGGCAAATCATTGAAGATTAATGTCTTTACATGAAGGCAGGCATTATAGCTTCATACGGTGGTGGTGCTGCGGTAGCGTTGTCGCCTCACAGTAAGACGTTGTCCTGTTCGATTCTCAGCTAAAGCGTCTTCTGTGTGGAGACATGCGTGAGTGGGCGTACCTTCATTTGTAGGTTGTACGTCAGGGCTGGCAACTTGGTATGTAAAAATCTACTGCCAATCATTAGTGGACCGGAGTTCCACTGTGGCGACCCCTAACTGGGAAAAGCTGAAAGATACAACAACAACACCTTATTGTTCAGAAATTCATCCCACCCCCCCACCCAATACACATACACAGATTGCTGGATTTGTCCTGTATTCTTGAGAGAAGTAGTGAAGCAGTCTTTATACCTCTCTCTGCATTGCTGGTTTTATCATTGATGTTGTACTGAATTCTTGTGCAAAGAAACTGAGTAACAATTCTCTTTCTCTCTTTCTTTAATACAGACATACAGACGCACTCTCTCTCTCTCTTAACATAGCATTGAACCTTTTTTCTCCAAAGTGATGACCATTACAAACAACTTCAACAAGTAGACTGCATTGTTAAAATGTGTTGCTTTATACTTACAATTTTTTTTTTAATGAATTGATATGATTCAGTATATGGATATCAATCAAAAACATTTCTAATACTGAATGTGTGTCAGACACACACATTATTTTTTTCTTTTACACTCAATTAACAGCAAAGCCACTTTTGGGGAGTGTAAAAAATGTCAGCCATTTCCTTTCCATCTCTCAGAGCTTCAATGCACCTTAATATGCTACCTTGAAGTGGCGGATTTATTTCTTACCAGGTGACATCTGTACAAGAATAGCCTGTGTACAACATTCATTGTCTAATAAGTTACTGGTGTATGCTTAACCAGTGTATCTAAAGTGGCATATTGATTACTATGTGATAATTATTAACAAAAAAGAAAAAAATAACACCAGGTAGTAACACTCAGGATATGCATTACAAAATGTATAATAAAAAATAAATATGCAGAAAATGTTGTAGAACTTTTAGCTCAGCATTGTGGTATGCATACAAATTTATAGCATTAATCACAACTTGTCAGGTAATACTGGCCTTCTGATTTGAAGTAGTAATTAATATGTGGCATTTGCATAATCTCATTATGTCGTGTAATGTGAGGCATATGAAAATAATTTGTGATGATTTTTCTTTTCTTTCCTCACTGCACAAAAGGATACAGAAACTGAAGGAATATTTTAAGGTCAGTTCATTAAACAGTGAGCCTATTCTAAGAAAAGGCACTTTCAGATGTCCATTCTGATGATTCTAAATGTTACAAGTTTAACTTTTATGCTGATTGTAAAACATGAAATTTAGTTAATGTTGCCACATTTTACAAGCATTTCTAAATGAAAAACAGGTGAAGGTTTGCACACCAAAATATATGAACTTACTGCAGCAATTAGGAAGGGAAAATAAGATAACACAATGATGAAGAATGTGTTAATTTAGCTGAAGCTTTTTATAACAATGCATTCCAATTCACCGCCGTAATAGACGCAGGGATCAATGGGTTGTTAAATCCAGGAAGAGGTGCGATTTTCTGGTACTGTGGACAAGAACCGTAGAAAATGTTAGTCTCGTTTTCATTTTACCTGACCATAACATTTTGGATAGTTCTCTTGCTTTTTTTTTCCCCCATTCCCTGATGACCAACTAACGTGACAATATGGTCATGCTTTTTTTTACTAATGTACTTTAGGGTTTTGTCACTTACAAATAATAGAATTTCCTCCCTTTTTTACTTAAACTATATAAAAGGTCATTTTTAAACTCAAAACAAAGATATGAAGTAATGATAAAATCCTGTCATCCTCAGTTACAACCTTATATTCACCTTTGCCCTCTGCCTTACCTTCCCGATGTGCACACTGACTCAAGGTTTCTTTCTTCGCTATCATAGTTCACTGTCAAAAACACTGGCAGGGCAGTGACATTTCATCTACGTTTTCCCCTACAGAGATGAGTTTAGACAAAAAAAAAACCTGCTTTAACTTTTTCACTATTTGAAAAGAACCTCTCAGGAGTTCTATTTTCTTTAACATTTTGCTCCCCTAGAAGTTAGAACAGAACTAGGTTTAGAGCTGTATCTGCTTCTTCCTTATGTCACGGTAGTACTTGCTACCATTTCCTTGTTCTGGCAGTCATCACTTATGTTCTGTACTTCTATTTGATGCTGCTAGCTCTTAATAAAGTACAACCCAAGCAACACACTCATGACTTTTGTGACTATAATTAACCTCAATAAAACAACATTACAACATCAGAAATACCAAATCTCAGCAGCATGGTAAAACGCCCACCTCCATAATACATTCTTTAATAGAATTAGCTTCATACCTTAACCAAATTAAGCAGTGTGCTGTACCAGTCACCAACCAACAGTAGCAATAGCAGTGCCTTGACACTCATTAACCACAGCCACAACTCCTCTAACAGCACTTGCTTGACTCACAACAGGAACAAACTGCAAATCCAGGATAATGAAGGGCCCTACTACCATGTTCAAATGGGATGGCCATTCTTCTGTCCAAGCACAACTCCATAAAAAGCCTGTGCCAGATGTGAGTGCAATACAAATGTGCAGTGCCAATGAGAGAGTGACCCTACCCAAAAATAACCTTATATATACCAATATCCCTCTACCCTGTCCCATTCCTATCCTATGATTCAAACGTACCTTCGCCCTCCCACTAACAACCTATCTTATCCTTAAATAACTACACCCTCCCACCTTCATCCCCCCTTACTCTCACAACTTAACTCTTTACCTACAATCACAAACTTGTCTGCAAAGCAAACTAATTTTACGGCTGCCAACATTTAATAAAACCAAAAAACAGACAGGATACTCATGAACTTGAGGGCTCCATACTGAAATGCCAGCACTCAAAATACAAAGTGCTTAATTAAAAAAAAAAAAAAAAAAATGGAGCTTTGGGCAGTAGCACAGACTCTACATGGTGCCCTATAGGGAAAGAGTTGTACAGACCAACTACTTTGGGCATCTACTGTGGTGCACCGTATCCTCAAGATAGGCGAATATGGATCACAGACTGAGCACCATAGCAGGGCTAGCCACTTGATGGTGTAAACTATGGCCCTAGGTGATTCAGTCATATTGACTAATGTCGCCAAAATGGGAATGGGTAGCTATTAGTGATAAGTGGGTTGAGGACCCGGACTACTCCCACCTATGCCAGGGACCCATGTTAATGCTGGGAGGGGTGTACATGTCCCTACTGGCCAGTGTGTGGGACTGTGTGCCCACCATAAAGCCCAGCAGCCCTGGGTCAATAAGCTACTGGCTGAATGGTGTCTAGTTGCCCAGCCTGGGTTACCTGGCATAGCTCTGTTGAGTGAAAGCTGGACATAAAACCAATCAACCTGCCAAACATGAACTAAGACTCGCTACACTTAATGTAGGTTCCCTGACAGGATTCAGCTTGGAAGTGGATTACATGAAGATACAGAGGAGGCTGCACATTCAATGTATCCAAGAGACAAGATGGAAGGGCAGTGCAGCAAAGCCACTTGGCTGCATAGTCTACTACTCAAGAGGGGGACAGGTTAGAAATGGTGTGGGAAAAAACAGACAGGATACTCATGAACTTGAGGGCTCCATACTGAAATGCCAGCACTCAAAATACAAAGTGCTTAATAAAAAAAAAAAAAAAAAAAAATCAAAACCACAGAAGAGCAAATCTTGAAAATCACTCTTCTCCTTAAAACTTTTCAGCAAGCCCCCCCAACTCCCGAACTTATATATATATATATATATATATATATATATATATATATATATATATATATATATATATACTTATATATCATATCTGAGATCTGGTGGTGCTGCGGTAGTGTTGTCGCCTCACAGTAAGACGTTGTCCTGTTTGATTCTCAGCTAGAGCTTCTTCTGTGTGGAGACATGCGTGAATGGGCGTACCTTCGTTGAAGGTTGTGCATCAGGGCCGGCAACTCTGCACGTAAAAATCTACTGCCAATCATTAGCGGACCGGAGTTCCACTGTGGCGACCCCTAACTGGGAAAAGCTGAAAGACACAACAACAACCATATCTGAGATCACCGTATCTTGGAGAAAAAGGAATATTCTGAGAAATGTCATCTTGGACTTAGTATATGCAAGTCCAATCTTTCAGCCATTCAGTCTCCACATTTTGGTACTTTGCTCTATTGGGTCTAGATATTTCAAATGGTTACCAAACTTGAGATCAGCTTTATTAAGCCTCATTACATCTGCCCAACCTTGGCAGGGTGGTAGAGCACTCACCTCCATAACATATTCCCTAATAATATTAACAGCATATCATAACCAAATTAGGCAGCCTGGTATACCACTCACGAACCAACTAACAGAAGCAGCAACAGTAGCCTCCTGATGCTCACTAACCACAACCCCATCTCCTCAAATAGCATAACACTGCTTGGTAAACTCAAAATAGGGCCCAATTGCAAACCTAAAGGGGGTGGAGAAGAAGGACACTATTACTATGTTCAAATGTGCCAGCATTTCTTCCACCTACCAAGCTGCACTACAGCCTGTCTCCACCCTGCCCCAACTTTACATTCTCAACCACAGTAACTATCCAATCTGCCCTGTAAAAATAACAATTTAATATTACAATATCCAAACCAACACCATTAAGTTGAACTCCATCACTACGAAACCACAAAGCATCTCTATCTGTAAAATCCCAGTGCCCTAATATTTAAAAACCCCAGTGGGCTATTTACCCTAGCTACCCTGTGATTAAGAAATGTTCTAGTAATCTGCACTGTCTTAAACTTGGCCACTATCTTCCACAACAACCTTGGGATTCTTACTGGCCATATAACTACTGCATCTGGAAATCTTTAATAAACCTATTAACAAGTCCTTTGTTAACAACATAAGCAATTTCCTGTTCGGTATAACCTCAATATCACTGCCTCCTAAATTTTTGTCTGTGATGGATGGGTCACCATATTGTTTGCTTACCTCTTCCAGAGATGACAGTGACTGACACTATTTAATACCTCTTCAGCCACAACATTGGACCTGCCACTGCATTGTCTCCAGACCCAAATTTCAACCTCCACGTCTCACCTCCACTCTTCTAGCTTCCCAGTAAACAAAAGCCTGTCCTACAATGACTAACAGTTTCTTACCTGAAAGAGAGAAAACAAAATTAATATCAATGCCAACCTCAACAACTCCAGCAACCCTACCTAAGTTAGCCGTAGAATGCCAACTATCAGCCCTCTTACTCACATCCACAGACCTCCTTCCCTCCAGCCTCCTAATCTGATACCCTCCCTATGCTGAAAGAATACGTGGTATAATTCTCATACTATATACCTTGCACCTGCAAAGCTTTTTTAAACCAACAACAAAAGTCCTAGCATCATCCTGCTTCTGACCATCACAAAAATCTAACCCAACCAACTGATTGCTACAAACCTCACACCATGCCATTCTTCACACAATAAGACATAAGTGCACACCTGTTCTGACCAACACTGCTTGACTGCCATTCCCCGCCTAATCTGCCTATTGTCTTTTTTTAGCCACATCAACAAGCTCACTAAAGTAATTATTGCATCTTCCCAATTCAAACAACCTAACATTTCACTTAGTCAAAATGTCCCAGCATCCATAAAAATCAGCACTGATCACAGTTCAAAATCAAAATAAGAATAATCAACCTTTAGCAGACCATGTAATAACAATAGCGACATATACTTACCCAATGGTAATGGGTAATTTAGACCAATCTCTTTCCCATCCCTTCAGCATCCCCAAAATAATACAATTCTTGGTAACATCCTTCACCCCAGATAGCTTTGTCATGCCATCCTAACACCAAGCGGACCCTACTAAGTCATAATCACATCACCTGCCATCTCTCCACCAAATACCTCATCACCACTTGAATTGACCAGACTCTCTCCCACCTCAGCAAAGCCTTAACAAATTGTTGGAAACCATAAGATCCCTATCAAATGCCTTTCTAGTTGACTCAGATCATATATGCTTTACCAGCCAACTTGCCAAGCCTATCTAATCTCCCACACAACCTCAGGCACAAAAGTATGACGTACCAGAGCTCCTGGTACCAGCTTTTGAAACTTGCAAAATTAAAAGTAGGAAAGACTATCAGGCAAAAAAATCAACATGACCAAGAATATGCTTTGCTGAAAAAGAAAGATTAATAGTCAGACAATGCATCACAATCTTCCTCAATAGTCCTTGTATCAAATTAGATGTCACTGTCTTCTTAGCCAAAACCTCCACTACTACCAAATTATCCCAGTGAAAAAAGTTTCCTGTTCAAAGACACTGACTACCAATGAAGCCCAGTTTATTACAACTCTAAGCCAATATCTCTCTTCCATTCCTCAACTCATTCAGTGGGCCACAATTCAGCAAACCACCAGCCACTGAAATATGCATCCATGACCAAACCTTATGAAGCATCTGTAAACAAACCCAAATTTGGTGATAACATACAGTCGCCTGGTCAGACTAACACTCAGTTAAAGTGTTGCACAAACTACAACCATGTGGACATGTCACCCATAACCTGCTTACTAAGCCTCACCCTCAGATCCCTCCAATTAATCCCAATCAATAAATTAGCCAACGGCCTTGTAAACATTCTACCTGGCTCCAGTACTCAGCATGTGAAATTAAGCAGACCTAAAACTTGTATGACCTCTTTAATTCTGACATTGTCTCTGACAACATGATTCTACTTTCCATCTCACTTTTTCTACCTTGTCATACTGCAAATGAAACAATGCCACCTCTACATCCACCTGCAACCCCAAAATATAAAGGATGTTAAGCAGCTCCATCCAATTTGTCCTTCAATAATGGCACCCTGAGGACTACACACAAATGCTCAAACAACCTCAGCAAGTAAAACTTTAACCAAATAATGAATTTTCCTTAGACCCCCTGCCATCTGTTGTCATGACCAGTGCAGTGCTATGCTGAAGTTCTCAACAGCAACTTAAGCAACTGCCCATAGGTGTCACTTTGTCAAAATACTATATACAATTCAAATGCATACCTAAAATTAGCTAATATTGATCTCTTTACTGCAGCAATCAGAATGTTGATTCTAAGTCTAACTTCACCAACCAGGGATCCTTGAAATGCCTAATCACCTGCACTACTTCATCCAACAATGCATACTGAACCTTAGCATCTGTTCTATCAATATGTGCATTAACAAGCCCCACCTTCTGAAAATGACAAGTGATCTATGAACCAAAATTCCCCTGGGGATTTCTTAGGTACTTAAACCTAAAAGAGATACCTGAAAGGAGGCAAATGTAAGGGCATCAAAGGGACCTAATAATATAGTCACTGCCACCTCTTTGTCCAATAATGCCTGAACCACCTTCTCTCTTCCTAGGACTGACTTCAAATTCTTACATATCTTACTTGAACCCTCAATCTGTGAATTCGCCAAACACACTTCTAAACTCATTTACCAGTTCCTGTTCTACTCCACCAACATATCCAGGGTAGCTGGAAAAGAACAACTCCAACATACTCATATTAATAGGTGAATGTCGTAGCCGCTCAGCCATCTCCAGGATGAAAAGCTACCTCTAAATACCTTTACTGCTCTTGTCCCCACTTAACCACTCTTCCCTACCTTAGTATTTTCACCTCTATATGTTCCCAACATATCCTTCTTCCAACATTTATTAGTAGGATACTGACCATTAGTGTGAGTACAGATATGTGGAAACCTACACATGGTTCAAGTATGTTTTAGTGCATTAAATGACCAACAAGATTTACCTTTACCTCCCATGGCTTCAGCTACTTCCTTAACTGGACCACTGACCTATCCAACATAATATCCACATACATATCTGGATGTTTGCTGTCCCACTACTAAGACTTACCCACTGATTTGAATTTACAAAAATGCTAATTATACCAAAGCTATGAATTTGAACCCCAAAGCCTCTGCACCTCTCTGATCATTAAAAATAAGTACGCAAAGACAATGACTAATGTGGCTCTCTTTCCATTATAATGGCCATAAAGAGAACAAATCCCAATATTCAGTTACCTCATGTCTTCAGCCAATACCTACCAACACTCATCTTACCCAACGCTGTCAATGCTGAGGCCTTTAATCCTGGGCACCTCTGACTCCACCACTCTCTGAAATGTACCTGCATCTATGAGGTCAAAATCCCTACACGAAATCTTTTCCTCCACAGTCTGTTGAATACAAGCAGTAATGAAAAGTGACTGCTTGCTGACAGTACAGCACTGAACATCAATGTATGTTATCTGAAGACTCTTCTGCACCTGCTTTTCCAAAGTGTGAATGCTGGCAAAGTCACATGGTAGCCACTAAGGTTTGGCAGTTTTGATACTGATGGGTTTGCTATCAACCACATAACCTGTATTCCAGTTCAAACTCTGGTTCCCACTAGTGCTGCCTTACATAATAACCACTGTGCTATACTCCCTCTATTATAGTTGTAACATAAATTACTGGAACTCAGGTAACCATTCCTGCTACCTGGCATTTTAATCATTATGTTTTCATTATAGGTCTATTATAAGTTATGTTAGTGCAGTTTCAAGGAGAATTTTGTTTTCACTCAGTGTTTTGGTGTACCTCCTGTCGTGTTTCATCTACCATATGTTAATATCTGTCTGCTTCCTCTCTAGTCATAGTAGACAGGAATCTGAGGCCTCCCTGGAAGGAGCAAAGCTGAAGGCAATGGGAGAGTATTCTCCTTAAGCTACCACTCTCCTCACCTATGCAACGCATGGAATGCATACAGTGATACTGTATGGTACAAACATACCATACTGATGCAGGGAGAGTTAATGAAAATAATGTATCACTTATGTTTTGAGCTATCCAGGTTAATAAGTCAGTTCTATGATGACCAACTTTTCTTGGTTCTAGTGTTCATACCCAATATATTTATTATTTCCGTCAGCACACATTTCTGTTTTGCTGAAGTGCAATTTCTTAAACCTAAATATAAAATATACTTAATACTTTTGCACATATGTGCTCAGAGAGAAGGGCTGATAAGTTCCATGTATCAGCTTAACAAGTCTGTAAGCAATGACAACATGATGATTGTAAATACTTTTTCTAGATCCACATTTTAATTTTATCATATGATATGATTCTGTAATGCAATTGAATAACTAAGATACTAATGGAATATTTATGCTTATTTTTTTTTTCAATCTTTGCTGAATAATGCAATAGAAATTCTACTCCATTTACTACCGTGAAGTTCATTGACTATAATTAACATTAAGTAGAGCTCTTGTTAGTGTGACTTTTCTTTTAATCTCGGGTAATAATTCCGAGACCTCAATGATGCATGGCCCTATATTCAAATGCAAATTAGTCTGCCTGAAACTGTAAGCTAATTAGTTAATTTAAGTCTTAATTTGCCTAAAAATATGTATGCACATTCCCACATTTTATATTCTGCTCAAATGAATAATTTAAATTAATTGTAGGAACAGAGATTAAATCACTTCATTGCTTACTTAGATCTATATCTTAATATGACATTGTACAGAAAAAAACAGATGGTAAAGTCATGTATAAAATTAATTCTTCCTTAAAATCTGAATAAAAATAAGCCTTACCAAAGCATAAACCACATCATTCAAAATTTGTTTAAGATGAAAAAAGTTATGACTTCTTATCAACACAATTATATTAACACATAACATCACATAGTAAGTGACCAGTACATGCAAAATCATGCTTGTGGACATAATAGCCAGTAGGTTACACATTTCATACTTTCTAAAATGTGTTACATCAGATCCCCAGTGGTGAGGTATAAGGTGCAGCGATACAGATGATGAAGGACTGACTAGTGACCCAGGTGGTGTAGAAGCTGGCCGGCACTTCTAGGAGTGAGCGGCCAATGTCGGTTCAGTTACCCTGTCTGGAAGAAAAACACATTGGGCTATTGCAATACTGCCAGGCAACAGAGGCTGATTGTTGCAGCAATGTAACAAATGGACCAGAAGGTACGGGTTCACCAGAGAGCATTGAAGTTGCTTGGGATATACCTCTCAACTATACTGCATTTTGCATAATGCCCAGATTTTTGGCTGATATATTTTGTTTGCTCCTCATAAAATGTGTGACTTTCTGGCCCAATCATTAAGGGGTTAAGTCAGGAAATAATGTGAGACCTTCGTGTTTCAGACTTCATAGTCTTCAGAAAATGCATACCAGTGTGAAGTCCATTGTTCTAGCATTTTTCTAAGTTTATAAGAGCAGCACTTGAAGTGTGTCCACAGATTTTGGGCATTTGTTCTCCTGTTATTTTTGGTTTATCCTATTACCATGTTATAACAGTCTCAGGGACTGAGAAAGGACTGATTAGTGGGAAATGATTTATGATGGATGGGATTCATAAAGGACCAACAAACTTTGTTTATCAGTTGTAAGAATGAATTACAGATAGAAGATGATTTTTTTTTTTATGAGTCAGGCCTTGTTTAGTGACTTTTCTAATTCTGAGCTTTGTATTTTCTCTCAGTTTTCACCTACAAATATGACAGATGCAAGTCAAGTTCTAACCACAGCCTTCTTGAGATACTGGTGAAGTCTCTGTTCAGAGTCAGCTTGCTGGGCCACATTGTCCACATACACCAGTTTTGCTAATCTGTCCACGTTAAGCGTCAGTTTTACATTACAGTCTCTGTTCAGAAATAGATTGTTAGGCCACACTGTCCACCGACAGCAGCTTTGCTAATCTTTCCCCTTGGACTTATTTGCTGATGTAGTCCCATCAGAATATAAACAGGACTGGACTCAGAATCTAACAGTGATGTACACCCAGTCCTACTGGAAATCTCTTTGTGAACATATCCACTCTCACAAGAAATCGCTCTATGACTCTGACTACTGTTCATATTGCTGTTATTAGGTCTGTGTATATAGCTAAAACTTATGCTACTTTTTTGGGGATTTCAGACTATTGCCATACTGAACAAATTAGCTTTTATAGGACTGTGTTATATGTTCTCTCTAAATCTAGGAATGCCCAGCTAAAACCTTTCTTCATCTGCAGCTTTCTTCCTGTCTCTGTCACATTATCTCAAGTTAGTTCATTTGAACACCATGCTGACCTGAATCCAAACTGCTTATCTCAATTTCTGAAGCATTTTCATGAGTTGTATAGCTCTGTACTAGCACAGTTATGAATATCCCTTTTGCTTTTTTACATTGATGCTAGAATGTCTATTATCCAGTGTTCTGGAAAATGCCTGACTCTCAGTACTGTGATGAGTACCTTCAGGTACCACTTCCCCAAGCCAACTGACACCTTGCCCATATCTGCCATGACTTCCTCTGAGCCTGCTGCTTCTCCTAGGTGTGTTCTCTTTCTAGTTGCATTGTAGGTGATACAAGTGATATAAAAGTCTCTGTCAGATGTTGTTCATTTAGAATCTTCTTCACGTACTCCTTCATATCTACCTATAGTACAACTCAATGTCCCCTCAACCTATTCCTCATCCTTAAATAGTATGAAATCCTTATTCATTAAGCCAGCCATTCTCCTAGTGGACTAAGTACTGCTCCATCATCTGGGAGACTTGTACCTCCCACAAACATGTATGCCCAAAAATGTGTGGAATTCATCAATACAAACTCAGTGGACCAATTAATCTACATCCAAAGCAGGGGAGATAAAATCCTGGACTTGGTCCTTACCAGTGTGGAACAACTTTGCTCCACACTACTTTTAACTTCCTCCCTAATCATACTGGACAACATATCAATCACATTCATTATAAAACTGAAGCTAGAAGGATCTTCCAATACCTTGGTATTCAGAGACTATGCTAAGGCTAAACTACTAAAACTTAATGATAACTGAGCTAACATCACAATCCCCCTCCAACCTGATGACCCTGCTGTTTACGCAGAATCCTATTTAGTTTATTTATTTTACATGTGTTTACCGGGATAGTCTTACTGGACAAATAGCCAATTATCAGCGGAGGCCTGGGGACAAAAGCAGCACTAAATACAACAGACAAGCCAAACCAAAAATAATGCATATAAGAGAAGAATATATTTCAATATTGAATGTATGGGGATAGCTCCACTTAATATAAAACAGTCAGAAGTAGATCATGTATAACATTGATTACATCTCTAGATTGATGAAAACAGAATTTAAGTAACATAGTTATTAAAATAAAATCGGAAGAGAACGTATGTGACAAAAGCAATTAAAATCACTGTTGTATAATTAAGTAAAGGAATTCTGTAATGAGATTTATAGTAGATTAACACAGCACAGTGAAAGAAAAAAGGGGACAGCCATATATTTCATCACTGGCTGTTTGTGAATTAGTTACTAACCTGGGTCAGAACAAGAGCATATCCATTGAACAATGCTTGCAAATGCTATGCATGTGTAAATAAATGCAATGATAAATCTGTTCCCCCTGTGGTGGAACCCAAATAATAAAAAAGGGCTTTACAATAAAAAAAAAAAAAAAAAAAAAAACATACAACCCAAAAATAAGTTCAACACTCTAGATGACAGAAATGTGCTTGGTAAAGTTAACAGTGAACTCTGGACCCTGAATGAATCAACGCAAACCAGAGATTAAGTAAAATTATACCATGACCCCCCCATTAATATTCCAAAACGTGCATGCTGATTGGTCAGCGTGCATGTTGTAAATCGGAGTTATAGTAATGGAAAAAGGTCCGGTCTTCCTGACTTTTTCCATTAGTATAACTCTTTTTTTTTTTTTACAGCAATGGAGAACGCAAGATCTCCGTTGCTGTTTACAGCCTGTCTCGCTATGTTAAATGAGTTTAACATAGGGAGACAGCTTTTAAAAAAAGCAATGGAGCATCTCCGTTGCTTTTTTTTAAAGCTGTCTCGCTATGTTAAACCCATTTAACATAGAGAGACACTTTAAAAAGCAACAGAGATCTTGCTTTCTCCGTTGCCTTTTTCAAAACTGCCTCACTATGTTAAATGGGTTTAACATAGTGAGACAGCTTTAAAAAAACAATGGAGAATCTCCGTTGCTTATTTTAAAGCTGTCTCGCTATGTTAAACTCGCTTAACATAGCGAGACAGTTTGTAAAAAGCAATGGAGATCTTGCTTTCTCCGTTGCTTTTTTCAAAACTGTCTCGCTATGTTAAACGGATTTAACATGGCAAGACAGCTTTAAAAAAAGCAAAGGAGACTCACTAGCGAAACAGTTTGTAAAAAGCAACAGAGATCTTGTTTTCTCCATAACTTTTGCCCACAGCTCTGATGTACTGCGTAGGCATACTCATGTGCAGTACATCAGAACTGCCGCAGAATATCAGACAGCTGCGGAAGGGCAGCAAGGAGGCATTATACAATGCCATTATTTAAGAAAATTAATTATTTTTTTTCTTAAATAATATCATTGTATAGTAGCAATAACCCACTTCTGGGTGTGGGTAATGCTGGATTTACCCACGGTTGGCTTTGTTTGGTCCCTCAGGCTTCACCCTTGTGACCAAACCATGCCAACCATGGGTAAATCCAGCATTACCCACACCCAGGCATGGGTTATTGTTATAATAACCACCTAGGCAAAGAAACTCACAAAACCTTATTTAATTATTATAGAAACATCAGAAAAAATTCTTAGTACTACAAATAATTAATAGTAAATTATACCTTGTGTGTGGACCCAAAAGATAGAGACAATTGACTAGCAAACAAATTCAAGTGTAACTTTACCACCCCCCATACACCAGTGCCATGTTATAGAGGGATAATGCCTTAGCTACGGTTCAGGCGATCTAGGTTTGATTAGCTGCTCATGTGTCTCAGGTGCTGACAAGGAAGGCTGGGAGTACCTATTTCAAGGAGAAGGGACATTAATCTTGGCAATTCATGCTATGGTCCACAGACAGGGAAGAAGCCACTGGACAATTCCATGATGAGCATAGGGGAAGGATGTGTAAGCGTGTAGGTCATAAAAGCAAAAAACTTTCTATAGTGGAAAACATTGCCAGGATGGCCCACTCTCCATCAGAACATCCTTACATTTCAGGCTTGCCTTAACCCAAGAAAAATTGGTATTAATCCAGGGAATGATGGGTGGTGCTGGTAGACCCAGTGGTGGATGGGGGTAGTGGGAGTGAAGAGTGGAAAGAATGAAGCAAAATGGGGGGGGTATATTACTCTATCTTTCCAGACAGTATACCCATATCTGCACCCCACCCTCAAATCTGCCAAGATAATTACTCAAGCTACTATCCAAGACAAAAAATACCAATTCTGTGGGGCCAGATAACATACAAGGCTAACACATGGCCAACCTGAAACAGGGCTCATCACAAATCCTATGTAGACTACTCAATATCAGCCTCCAAACAAGCTTCATGTCAGAAGAATAGAGGACAGCAGCAATTATTATAACAATTATATAACAATTTACTGATCAATGATAGGGTGATGGACCCATGTAATTATATATCCATAAGCTTGACCAGTCTTATCTGTAAAGCTATGAAAAAGGCCATTATGGAATAAATAAATAAAGACATATAAAACCTGAAAACCCTTGCCCTAAGCCAATTTAGATTTATCAAGAGCAAATCTTATCTACTTAACCTGGTTGACTTCTTTGAGATGGTATCTCACCAATGAATTGTCCTTTGATCACCATGTATCCACTACTGTAAGGAAGTCCTTTTTAATCTCAAAGCACAAATGGCATCCAGATATATAACCATGCCACTGTACTTTGCTTTCACTAGGTTGATCACGGAGTACAATGCCCTTTTCTTATGAACCTGCCCAAACACTTGTAACAACTGGAAAGGCAGCAATGCTTTCATATTAAAAAAGTCAAGGGCCTAAACCATAAAGCTATATAAACGATCCTAAATCCTTGTCTTCCTCCTCAGTATAATAGAGACAGCTAAGGGTCAACCTCTGACTTGCATAAAGATCCTTAAGAATCCTTATCCATTCTGATCTATTACATATTTACATGTGCATTATTACTGTAAATAAACATTCAAGGAATCTCCAT